>NC_056735.1:1654815561-1654868061 GCF_019279795.1 Protopterus annectens | reverse complement strand
GTTTTAAATTATTTTTATTTATTTATTTTTGTTTACTAGGAAAAGCCACCTGAACACAAGGCCCCGTTTCTATGGAGGCCAGGGGAGAAAATCTCCATACACATAAACTTAAAGTACAATACATTGGACAATTACAATATCCCCATTCTATGCAGTACTAAGACATTATTTATACATAATGGTAAAATTTGTTAATACAAAAGGCTCCTGAATACACAACACATATTACAGATATTACATTGTACAGAAAGCTAGTCACAAGAAGGGAATATATCAATTATATCTGAAATGTGTTAACATAATTATAAACCTGCATGATATTGAGTTATTATGTTCCCCTCCTCCCACCACTAGGAATACTCATATAATAAAGTACTATATCTTTAGAGCATTAACTGACAATGAAATGCAGAACTGACTGTTAGCTAAATATAATCTGAACTTTGTTGAAGTGCACTACTGCTTGATGGCAGTTCAACTTGTGAATGTAATTAAGTCAGTAACTAAAATAAAAGTATTTTGTTAATACTAGGCAGTGAAGACATGAGCTTCAGCATACAGATGGGCTGAAAATTCGCTTTGAACCAAATGCTTTTGAAATGCTACAGGCAATTATGTCTTCTAATCTTTAATAATAGTAGCTTGTAATATAATTTTAAATAATTATTGCGCTGTTGAGATATTTTTGGTTTATCTATAATAGCTAAACATCTTTTCTTTATTACAATAAAACTGATACACATTGAATTGAAAGACGGTAGTGCATTTTATCATGTAAAGATTCTGTATAACTCGACAGTTCAGTTATGATAAATTAATGGGAAAATGTTGATTGTGCAGTTATCAGGTAAATAGCTGCAGTAGGTTAAACATTTGGAAGATGTTCGATAACACATAACTATAAAGTTAGATAGTTGCAGCAGATTGTACACTTTTAGCTATGCTATGACATTTGTTGCAGGCTTTTCCTTTCTCTTCAGGTCTAATTTCCATTAGCAAGCTTCAGCAAGTGGCAGATGTGGTCACACTTGCTTTTTTTTCTCTAGGGATGGAGGATTCTGTAAATATGTTTCATTGTCAGGCAACAGCATACAAAACCTCACACTGATAAACCAACAGAATGAAGACCAAGCAGAAGTCCTTCTTTCTCTGGATTTCTGTCTTTGTGCTTTTTTTTCTTTTTTTTTTTTTTTGTTACTGATCTTCAAAGTCTCACTGTAACTGTTTTCACAGAGGATAATCCTTAAAAGGGAGACCAGATCTGCATATATTCATGGGAGGGATAACAATGACACATAAACCACAGAGTAAATAGAGGATCATTACTCAAGAGAGACTGATGGATGGATAAGCATGGCCACACTGACTTCTGAATGGAAAGGCCTGTTTAACTGTAGAATTCATCTTTCTTGCTGGCTTCTAATTAAAACACTGGCATGGTCTTTGTGTTTATATGCAGATTTACAGTATGTTAGGCTTGTATTGATACATTTAGACTGCTTAAGTGTAAGGACTATAAACAAAAAGTGACAGATTCCTCAACCTAAAATAACTTGAGAGAAAGTACTATAAATGTAACTTTGCAGATACTGTACACATAAAGGGCATAAATAATGTTAGGGTATATGGTTTTGTCAACTAGAATTACACTTTGTATATTGCAGCGTGTGAGGTCTCTACAATCTAAACTATACTTCAGAACTATTAGCAGGAAATATCCATTGACACAAGAAACAATACCTGTACGACTATGCAGTACTAGAACACAGTATTAAACTGTTCTGAGTGGAAAGCAATGTTGTCAGGACTGACTATTTTCCCTGCATTCATCTGTATGCATCCTTAAGGCTCAGTGCAGCCTTTCCTTTACCTGTTGCAGAACTGTTTATATTCATATGGCATTACAGAACATAAATCAGAACTATAACGATTTAGTTTGAGCGAGTATAGATCTATCATTAAGTCACATTCAGGGCAGATAATTGAAGTTCATTGCAGACAGCATATTAGCAGTAGTTAATGACAAGTTAGTACTGTAGATTAAATGACAAAAGAGAAAGGCTTATAGCTAATTCATAAAGTTACTGAATGCATCAGATTTTGGCTTGGAATTATCCGAGCGAAGTGTCAACTTGTCTGCATAGGCAGTCAAATTTGCACGCAAACATTATGCTTAGAACATGTAAATATACTACATGACTGGTGCTGAAATGTTAACAGTTTCTAATACAGGAGTCTAAGACTGACATTTCAAAAGATGACCTCTCCAAAACAGCTTATACTCTGAATGTATCTGTATCAAACAAAAAGTAAAGCTGTGATATACATAGGAAACATTAAGTGTAGTTCTATTTAGTGTTTTTTTCCTGAAAAAGACTACTGAGGTAATAATATATATTCTGTGCTGGAGTCACCAATTAAGTCAAAGACAAAAAATAAAAGCTTTTTCTGAAGAGCAAATATGAAGCTTAATAATAAAGTCATGAATTCTTGAAAATAATTGCAGGCTTCTTTAACCTCAGTTCTCATTTTAAAACCCACAGTAGTGCATTAGGGAAAACTAAAATCAGTGTTTCTCTTAACACCTCTTGACTATCTCTGGTTCTGACTCAACCACATCATTAGTCTTGTTGCATCCCACACTTGGGGTGTGCGATGCAGTCCTCCTCCTCATCATCACCATTAACCCCCTTTTTTCCCATTTTCTACATGGGGTCGTGGTGTCGTGTCACTTGTCACCATCTTTCCCTATTCAATGCCACTTTCCTAGCTTCTTCACAGTCGTGCTTGTCTGTTGCAGGTCTTCTCTCACAACACGTCCACCTCTTTGCTGGACACCTTCATTTCCTCTTGTCTTCTTGTCTGCTCAAGATCCTCTTCACCAGATTGCCTTCTGCTTTCCTGCACATGTGCCTGAACCACTGTGTTCTGTTCTCTTTGACCTTTTCTGCAATTGGAGTTACTTTGGCTTCTGCTCTTATGTCCTCATTCCTTCGTCTGTCCCACAGTATGCATCCTACCATCTGTCTCAGGCACTTCATCTCCATCATCTCTAACTTCTTCAACTGCTCTGCCTTTACTGCCCAGGTATCTGTACCATACAGTCGTACTGGTCGCACCACTGTCTTGTACAGCTTACTTTTCAGCTTCTTTGACATTCTTCTGTCATACACCACGCCTGACACTCTGCCCCAGTTGGCTGCAGCCCCTCTGATTCTAGCTTTGACCTCCTCATTCAGACTTCCCTTGTCCTCAACCACCCCTCCCAGATATTTGAAGCTTTTGGACACTTTCCTTATTTCTAGCTTCTTCTCAAGTAGCTGTCTCACTGCAAATATGAGTCAGCTGTACTGCATCATGATCTGAATCTGAACTGTTCATTTCCCACCTTACTTTCTGCTACTCTGCATATTCACTTTTCAATCATTCTCTCCAGAACTTTCATGCACTGTGATACATGCTTGATGCCTCTATACTACCAACAGTTGAGAATGTCCCCTTTGTTCTTGAACACTGGCACTAGTATAATTATTATGCATTCATCTGGGATACGTGTTTCTCTCCACACTGCTATGAGTACCCTCAGGAACCATTTCTTCCGTATATAGCCCAACATCTTGATCATATCTGCTGTGACCTTGTATGAGCCTGTTGCTTCCGCTGACCTCATTTTCCTTAGTGCTGTTCTTACTGTTTATATGGTGAGCTCCTCCTCTTTTCTCAACGAAGCTGCATCTGGGGCAGTATAGCTTCTGTGGGGGGGGGGGTTTCATTCAGAAGCTGCTGGAAGTATTCCTTCCATCTGCCTTTGATGTTCCATTGACTGGTGAGCAGGTTGTTACTGGCATTCCTTATGAAGGGTGTCTTACTATCTTCTTTATCTTTCTGTCTTTGCCTTGCAACTTGATAGAGTTTCTTTGTGCCATCCATTGAGTTAATTTTCAGAAATTGGTAGAGTGCCTCTGATGCACTGTTCTTTGCAATTGCACCTCTTCTCTTAGCCTCTTTGTTAGCCAACATGTATTCCTTCCTAGCCTAGTCTGTCGTTTCTATCTCCACTTTTTCCTGTATTCCTACTTTCTTCTGATGACTTCCTGGAATTCTGAATTCCACCACCAACTTTCTTTATGTATCTTATTTCCATACCTGTCTTGTCTGCATATATGTTCAGCAGTCATCACACATGCTGTTTTGAGGTGCTGCCATTCTTCTTCAAGTCCACCTATTTCCCCTTCTTCTTGGGGTGCTAGAGCCCTGAGTAATTCCGTGAACTGTTGTGCTTTCTCTCCAGTCAACTTCCAGGTCTTCAGCCTGGTCTCTGTTGACCTTAGCACCTTCTTTGACAACTACTTGCAGTTGATTGTGGCAACCAGTGGTTTATGCTGTGGACTGACTATTTCACTGGGGATGAATTTGCAATCATTTATTCTACCCCGATGCCTTTTCCTTACTAGCAGGAAGTCTACCTGAGTTGCATGTTGGCCACTTTTGCATGTGATATTGTGACTGTCTCTCTTTCTGAGCCATTTGTTGGCTACCATTGAGCTATCTACCTATTTGGAACCAGAACAAATACCTTCCGAAGACTGCTGGTTAAAAATAAAAATCCTTTAATGGATGAATGTCCAGGATACAAAACCACCATAAAAATCACTGTTATCACTGTTGAGCACTTTCGTACACCCTCTAGGGTGAACTTCTTCAGAACCTATCTACCTATTTGCCAGACAGAAGTCTAGAATGGCCACTCCTTCTTTATTCCTGTTGTCCCACCAATATGGTCCCAGACAGTCCTTATATCCTGTTCTGTCCTGATATGTGCATTCAGGTCACCTATTATCAACACCAGTTTTGGTTGTCTTGCTTTATCTAGTAGGTCCTGTGACTGCTGCATGAATGCTTTCTTGTTCTCACTATCACAACCCAGCTATGGGTCATAGGAATACTGCTCTATCATTACACTGGATTCTGATTGCCATGAGTCTGCTACAAATTTTGATGATACCTCTCACTGTCTTCTGAAGCCTCTCCCTCACCACAACTCTCATACAATTTCTTGCCTGTCCTCCTCCTGAGCAGTAGACTCTGCATCCCAAGCCAAGTAGCTTTGCTACACTGCCCTTCCATCTTATCTCATGGATACAGAGGATGTCCATCCTCCTGCATACCATCATGTCATCCACTTTCAAGCCTCATCCTGTCAGTGTACCTACAGTGAGTGTAGCAATTCTTGGTTCATGTTTGGCAGGTTGATTGGTTTTATGTCCAGCTTTCCCTCAACAGTACTATCCCAGGTAACCCAGGCTGGACAACTGGACAACAGTCAGCCAGTAGCGTATTGACCCAGGCATGCTGGGCTTTATGGCAGGCACACAATGGTCAATAAGGGCACATACACCCCTCCCACTATTAGCAAGGGTCCCTGGCATAGGTCGGAGTAGGCCAGGTCCTCAACCCACTTATTAACAGTAAATACACATGCCCATTTTGCCGATGTTAGTTAACACGACCAAATTACCTAGAGCCATATTTTACACCGTAAAGTGGCTAGCCCTGCCACAGAGCATAGTCTGTGATTCATGTTCTACATGTGATATTGTGACTGTCTCTCTTTCTGAGCCATGTGTATACTGCACACCACAGTAAAATGGCCAAAGCAGTTCATCTATTCAACTCTTCCCCTATAGGGCACCATCTAAAGTCTGTGCTGCTTCCCACAGCTCCATTCATTGGTGAGTTTTGAGACAGAAACACTCAGCATGTTTTGCAGAGGTGGGAGAAGGCCCACAGAGACACAGGAAGAACATGTATACTCCAAAAAGGCATTGGTCAGAGGTCAGACTCGAACCTTTTACCTTATGCATGGGAAGCAAAGGGGTCTATACTATATGTTCGAAGTCTGAAAACTTTGAACCTCATATGATCGACTCCATATGAGCGAAGTTTTCAAACATCGAACATAAAATATAAACAAAATAAAAATTAAAAAACCTACCTGAACACTCTATGCAGGGGGGCAAGCCCCCCTGCACCCCCCATACCCCCCGCTACTTAAATATACCAACTCCTAGATCTCACTACATTGAAGTGAAGGGAAATATTCCCTACAGCGATCTCCATTGTAACGCTCAGTGTTTGAAAACTTCGCTCATATGATGTCGATCATATGAGATTTGAAGTTTTCAAACTTTGAACATATAATATAGACCCGAGGCAAAGACCTTAACCATTATGCCATCTGGTCAACTGGTGTGATGGAGTGCTGTTCTATGAATATTTGTCCATTTATTGTCTACATGCTCTCATCATGTGCCCATGGGTTTCATCCAGACACTTCAGTGTTATCCATCTGTCCAAAGGCATGCTGATTTCATGACTGGCTACTCTGTTCTTTGTCTTGTGTTATGAAGCTTTCCTACCAAAATCTTACCAATAAGTGTGCCTTTGGCTTCTTGAGTTGCACTTGACATAATAAAACAAAGAAATCAAGATAACAAGACCAGAAAATAATTTACTTGCAAGTAACTGCCAGCAAAATACTTTGAGATAAATTAAAGCAGCTAGAGGATGCCAGCAACCTTGAGAATTATCCCGGAACATCTTATTATTAGTACATTTTGGCAAACTCTTGAAGTGAAAATTAAACGTGCCCACTAGAGTGATCAAGCTTGTACAACTCAAACTTCGTAGCCAGGTTAGTCACTGTCTGTCACCTTGTCTTTGGCACATCTGTATACCAAGTCCATTCATTTGCCATCAGTTGCAAATCTACAACCATAGAAAGCAATTTCCTAAAATGCCTGAAAATGCAGAAATATGGGGTGTCCATTTGGATAGCATTCAATTTATCATTAGTATTTTAAGCTTACAACTTGTATAAATAGTTATTCAACAAAGAAAATAATATTACCAGTCAAAAAGCTTTAGTAGTTTAATAATTATGTATACACATGTTGTATAAAGTTAAAATTAGGAGTGTTGAAATCCCTAAAATCCTAGTTATGCTGAAGAAATCTTCAAACTATAGTTCTATAATTTAATTTGGTTTCACCTGAAGATTTAAACAGTGGGAGAGACAAGGAAAAAGTTCTTCCTGCTAAGAAACTGCCATCCTGTTAGATTCTGGCATTTAACACTCTACAAAATCAGAGGTAATACCAGACTTAAAAGACCAATTAAAAGCACATGAACACTCAGTAGATATTCAGGTAAAATATATTCTTGACTGGAAAGTTTTCTCTAAAAACTATGGAACTCCATCTCAGTTGTTTTCCTTGAAGTTATTTCAGGGCAGACAGCTTGGCCTGTGTAAGTCTTGGGCTAGTTAATTTAGTTATCTGTTGTAGGCCTGTCTGCTGTTCTTACTGAGGTTGTGGTAGCTGGCTGACTCCAACTATTCCCAAAATACTAAGCAAAAAAAATCTTCATCTCAGACAAAGTACTGAAGGTGATGAATGCTTCCTCTCTCTCTTTAACTTCTCCAAATGGCTGGGTTTTTAGTTTCATGTCATGAGTAGAACCCATTCCAAAGTCAGAGCACAGTTAAAGTTAATGAAATCAGTAGATTTTCAGGGGTCTATATTATAACCGCAAAACCTCACATGCGCGAATATGGAAATGTCAACACATATTGAGTGAACCGCAAAAACGCCGAACATCCTGAACCATGAAATTCAAAATGTTGAATCGGCATAGTTGGCCAACCCCACCGCCCATTATGTACTACCTATCCAAACAAAATAAATAATCCACATACATACACTTAACAAAACCCTACGTCTAATCCTAAACTAAAGCTTACATATATTACTATGTATGCACTTACCTTAACCCGCACCCTAACCCTAAGGTCCGTAACTATTGCACACTTACCTTAAGGAGCTATACCGGAGAAGGGCCAACTGTGACGATTCAACATTTCGAATTTCGTGCTTCAAGACGTTCGGTGATTTCATGGTTCGCTCAATATGTGTCGATGTTTCCGTATTCGTGCAACTGTGGTTTTGAGGTTGGACTAGGTAACCATTTTTCAGTCTTTGATATTCTATGTGGCACCTATTATAGTGAATTAAGCTTAATCATCTGAGGTTATTAATTTCTAGACATATTAGTGAATATTTGAATGGCTATGGGATTGCACAGTCTCTGATAGTGGCATTTTGAAATAAAATTATAAAATTGCAACTTATATAAGAATTGGTGAAATTAATTGCTAGAATGTGTTAATTGATTTAGAAAATGCAAATACTCCGTTCACACAATGGTAGTATTCATTATAACTTTGCATGTTTCTGTTCTTTATAATTCTTCATATTTCTTTTCTATGTAATGAACTTGTACTAATGCTGCTTACAGAGATTGTATATTTTATTTGAAATGCTTGTTTTGTTCTTCTACCATGGCTTTAAAAGATAGCTTATACCCTGACACTAGACACTGTTTTAGGAATAGCAGGCATTCTGCTGAATAGACAGTCAGCATATATATCTGCAAATGCACATCATATACTGCATATCATAATGTCTCAGCAGAAGGTAATTATAAATCCATCTGTTCTGCTTGAGCTAGCACAGGGTAGATGCCCCCTTCCTTCCCTGACTTAATCACACTCCAGGATCACAATGTCTTTCTATCTGGTTTAATGTCATCACGCTTCCCTGTAGTGATCGTGTGTAAAATCACAAAATGCAGCACGGGCACTGTTTGATAAACAGAACACGCCTCCATCCAAAGTAAATTTTATTCAAAAAGAATAAGTGCTTTTGTTTTGAAAAAAACAAAACTTCATCAGATAATTAGTGCAAAATCCACAGAACATTTAAAACTCTAAGAGTAGCCACATGACAACTTTGCACCAAAAAACTTAAAGCTACAGTGTATCATATAGGCAGGTTAAACTTCCATAAGATTCAAAGGGAACAACTCATGAAAACTACCTGAACGCTACAGTTAAAATGTAAAACGTATGCAATTCACAATGAATGTGTGTGTGTGTGTGTGTGTGTGTGTGTGTGTGTGTGTGTGTGTGTGTGTGTGTGTGTGTGTGTGTGTGTGTGTGTGTGTGTGTGTGTGTGTGTGTGTATTTAAAGCAAATCATAAGTAATAAATGCTTATCATCTATAATAGGCTTTTAATTTCGGTAAACATGCAATCGATGTCATACCACTCGAATGACTATATATATATATATATATATATATATATATATATATATATATATATATATATATATATTGTTGTGTCTTTCAGCTTTTCCTGGTTAGGGGTCGCCACAGCGGAACTCTGGTCTGCTAATGATTGGCAGTAGATTTTTACATGCCGAGTTGCCAGCCCTGACGCACAACCTTCAATGAAGGTACGCCCATTCATGCATGTCTCCACACAGAAGACGCTCTAGCTGAGAATCGAACAGGACAACATCTTACTGTGAGGTGACAATGCTACTGCAGCACCACCACCGCAGTCATAGATATATATATATATATATATATATATATATATATATATATATATATATATATATATATATGAACATTTATATGACATCAACAATAAACATGATAATAATGCTTTTGCTAAACAACTCATCTGGACCACGATTTTAAGTTTGTTATTGTTGAATAGCTTGGAATAAAATCTTGTGGGGTGGACCTTGGGGCTTGAAGTTGGAGAAAAAAATAATTAACTTGGCAATTACATTTGAAAGCTAACTGGCCACCAGACATTAATGGTATGACATCCATTGCATGTTTACTGAAATTAAAAGCATTTATTATTTATGATTTGTTTTAAATATATATATATATATATATATATATATATATATATATATATATATATATAGTGCTCTGTTAGAGGATTAGCTAATGTCCCATTAGTCTGTGTTGAGATCCCACGTGAGATCTTTCTTGCACTTTAGTCTGTTTTAGTGTCTCCAATTACTATCTTCACTTTCACTGACATAATCCCTTCATTTGTCTACCTGTCTTACCCCACTGTTACAGGCCTACTCTCTGGCACTGGTAATAAGCCTTCCTTCTCGTAAATCAGCACCACAGTACCAGCAAGAGGTATTCATTTAGTGTTCTCACCACTTACCTGACAGACTTTCCTGTACTTCTGCCTTTCTAAAACTGGCTCACTTTTTTCTACCTACCTTCACTCTTTTACCATGTACCTAAATACTACCTTTTCACTCCTTTATTTTTTTGCTAGTTATTTTTCATTTCACATTTGACCTTCTCATCATGCTTTCCTATTTTTAGCATGCCCTTCTGTATATCTATCCTTTTATCCCCACTGTTCTCTGCATTTCCTTTCCTTTTACTAAATTGATATTTTTTACTTTCTTAGTGAACCACACTTTAATCTTCATTCTCTTTACAGTTTCAGCCCTTCTCAGTCCCCTTTCCTTGCCTTTAAATAGCACCATTTACTGTATTTCACAAGCCTTCATCTCCTGTGTTTTTTTTTTTTATTTTCCAAGACCCTTATTGCTAATTTATCTACCTTCACATAGACATCCCTCTATAATCTCAGACTCTGGTTCCTTTTCCATGGCCAGCAGGAACAATAGAGTTGTAGGGTTGCTTTTTACTGGTAAAGTACTGTTATGTTTATCCCTCACTAAATCATTTTGCAAAGAACTATACTAAAGAAGATGACCTTCACAGATTCCTTTCTAGTTGAGAAAACCTGTCATGCCACTAGAGATATTGAAGTGCTCCAGGCAGACAGGGGTATCCTATTCTTGTCAGTCCCCATTTACTTCTCCAGGATTAGTTTTATTTATTTATTGAAGAACCATAAAAACTACATATAAACAGTACAAAACAAATCAGACTATAATTGTCCCAATAAAATCTTGCATCATCTACCATGAATAAGCATAAAGCCTTCATTATGAATATATCCCAGAAAATGTTGCCAGTTTTAAACCAATGCACCTTCTTTAGCGATCATAAAGATCAGCCCTTAGAGGGTATCAATATACCAACTGTCTTGTTGTGTCCCAAGCAACTTTACTGCCAGGAAGCTGACATTAGCCTCCCATATGTCTCCTTTCCTCTTCTCATCCTGCAGATCCTCCTTTTCTGCCATATTGGCCTGACCCTAACCCTCCTTCTACAGGATCTTCTTCCAGTAATTCACCAACACATACTGCAATACTCCATCTATCTATGCACATCAAATCCTTCCTTAAAACCTTACATCTGAGAATTTCCATGCCCAGTCCTAGCTTCCTGTTGGTCCTCATCTTAGTTGTCTTGCTCACGTCCACCTCACTTTTAATGACTTGTGGTTCCAGCAAAGCTGTCTTCTTGCTATGGCTTCTGCCATTTCTAAACTCCACTCTAGCTCAGTATATTTACTTCTTTCTTCAGCCTGTCCACTTTGTCTGCCTTATCTTCTTTCTTCTCTTCTCTTCTCCTCTCTTCTCTTGTCATTCAGACTCCCTCCTTCCTCTGCTTTTCCTTCTAGCACATGTCCTTTGCCTGCCATTTAGACTTCTTACCCCTGATATTTTCCTTCTATTCACTTTTGTTACTTTCACTTTAACCTCTTTTCTCTACATTCTTTGGCGTTTCCCTAAATTTCCTATTCTTTTTTCTGACTTTATGTCTCTTTACTAATGTTGCCATTCTAATGCTGCCAACCCTAGTCCTCTATACCTAATTCATCTTTATCATTCAGTAATTTCCTGCAGCTTATGCACACCCGGACTACTGTATTATTCATACTGCTGTTTTATTTTGAACCTCATCTGGGGCCTTAGTCTTGTGGTTTAATTTGCAGTTGTGGCAGAACTGTGAACTACTGCCAAATATGATCCTCATTTAGTCATTTATTACTGCATTTTTTCTAATAAACAGTTTTACTGGTCAAATTCTGCATTGTCTGGTCTGGTGCCTTAGTTGGTGGTAGACTTGCAGTAGTGAGAGTATTATATATTCTTCTCCAGGAATTGTGCTGCTGTGCTTTTAGGGTTGTTTATATTCCAGTTTTGCTGCTAGAGTTTTATATTCTGCTTATCATTTATCTGCTTAAAGCTGAATTCCAGTGCCTTTCTGTTCCCCTGTTCTTTGCAACTGCTCCACCTCCCACTAAGAGCTTGCGAATGATGTGTCACAGACTGGTATGTGCCTAGCATTGAGCAGCATTCTGCCTTCACCAAGGATGATGCCACAATATGAACAGAAGATGATTGACTTTAATAATTGACTTAGTTTTTGGTTTCATTGTCATGGAATACAATATCTGTCAGCATGGGAGGATATAGTTAAAAAAAACAGGTTGCTTTGCCAAGGATAGTCTGCATCTGTCCCCTCTTGGCTTCCAAATATTGTCTAAAATATTGTCCTCCCCCCACAGACCCTTTTTTAGGCAATGCTAAATTGACAAACCTTCCATCACAGAAAATTCTACCCAAGGAAATCTAAAGGTATAACTGCTCAATGCTAGGAGTCTAAACAAGAAGTTCCAGTCCCTCCTAGCTATCCTCACCTTGTAGAATGTGGACATCATTGTAGTTACTGAGACATGGTTTAAAGCCACACAAAATACCCTGGCAGTGCAAGGCATCACTGCCTTTCACATATTTAGACTAGCAACTGCACAGACAGAGACCAAAGCTGGAGCTGTCTCAAGCTGCATCAATAACAAGTGTACCTCTAGGTTGGTTAAACAGGATGATGCACTGGAGTTCCTCCATGTGCATATTACCATAGACAAAGTCCCATACTGTATCCTATCAAGCTTTAGGTCACTGTCTCTGTTGCAAGAAACCCATATCTCATACATAGTCCTATTGGAGACTCACAATTCAACCAAATATCATAGTCATGGGGGACTTTGATTATCCATCTATAAACAGAATCCTACATGGCAAAATTTGCAGTTGCAGAGATTCTTATACTTTGTAATCACAAACACCAGTTAGTGCATAGACCTACTAAAGGTAGAAATATATCGGACCCAGTGCTCACAAATATTGGCTACCCTTCCCCCCAGTGTCATGTATTTTCTGGTAAGGTCAGACAGCAAAGCAGTCTCCTTAGAATCACTTCTTTAAACCCAGCAAACCTGTAACAGTTAGAAACTACTCCAAGGCAAATTACCTTTTATTAAGTGATAACCCATCAAACTTTCAAGGCCTTCGAAGCCAAGATAACACAGCAGAACTATGCAGAATTATTCATGGAAGCTCTCTGAAACCATGTCAGTGACTGCATAGAGGCTGCTGTGTCTATCAAAAGTAAGCACAAAACTAACTCAAAAATCACACCACTCTGATGGATTCCAAAACTAAACAGGTTGTACAACAAAAATAAAAAAGTCATAATAAAATTAGGCTAAAATTAGGAAGTGTAACCGCAAAAAAGATAAAAACTCTCTTATTAAACTAATTAGGCAACTAGGAGGACTAATAAAGTCCAGCAAATCAAATTTTGAGGTAAAGATAGCATCCCAGACAAATGCCAACCATAAGGCTTTTTTAGCTTTGTCCTAAACCTCAAACGCAGCACACAACATTGTGCCGAACTGTTGGTAAGTGGAGCCATTTTCATAGGTTCATAGAAGGTCACTAGGCTAATAGACCCAGAGCCCTTACAAGCCTAGCCATATTTATCCTGATTTTCTCCAATAGTCAATTGTTTTGTGAATGAAGTTTGCAGAGGTATGGATCTATGATAGTTAATACCAACTTCCTCGGTGCAGGAGGGATATGAGCACTACCCTAGGAGTGAATTGAGGTCAAGCATCCATCGATCTAGGTTGCATATGAAGAGGATCAAGGAGGGGCTCTGTTTCACATGAATTTGAAGCTTGTTCCAGAGAAGTGGCAGTCTCTGGGTGATGTATTTATCTTTTCAGAATGACCTGTTCATGTCAGATGCTAGGTTAAGATCCCTGGAACAAGTGACCCTCATGCACTTTGATTTACAAATGTGTAGAATTTCCATCAGGGCCAGGTCAGAGACTGTCCTGTAAACTAGGCACAGGTCACCCTTTAGCAGCCTGTAGGAGACAGAATACAGTGACAGGGCTTTCAGTCATTCCAAGTAAGATCTGTAATTCCTTGGTGAGAAACTTCTGTGGTATCTTCGATTGTTGCAGGTATCTGGTGAGGTACATGCAAAAGGGAGTATTGTACTCAATTATTGGTCTGATGAGGGCCAAGTCTAATGGAATTATAACATCCTTAGATCTAGATGTGATGCCTTTACTTAGAAGATGTGCCATAAAGAAAGATTTCCTTACTACTGTGGATATGTGATGGTCAAAGTTCAGATTGTTATCAACTTGAGAACCCAGATCACGTACCACTAGGTGTTGTCTATAATGTAGTTAGCAGAGATGTCAGCTTTCCCAAAGGGAATAATAATGCATTTTTTGCATTTAGCTTTAATCTGTAGCTTTGGCACCAATCATTTGTCTGCATTAGCCCTGCCTGCAGTATATTAACATCATTGGGGTACTCAATGATTGCTCCCAGTTTGCAATTGTCAATGAACTTGGTCGGCCATAGGCTCTCCAAGTTTATCTGGACTTCTGAGAAATAAATTCTGAACAGTAAGGGGCCTAGCACACAACCCTGTGGTATACAGTCATCACTCTGCACAAAGCTGTGACATTTACAGACCCTAAAAACTACAAATCCATAAGTCTCACTAGTCTTATATGTAAAGCCATGGAAAAAATTATCATGAAGATGATCAACAGAGATATAGTAAACCTCCAGACACTGGACCCAACCCAGTTTGGTTTTGTCAAGGGCAGATCATACCTACTCAACCTGGTGTACTTTTTTGAGAAGGTCACCAAAGCAATGGATGAAGGCAAAATCATTCACACTGCCTACCTTGACCTGGCCAAGGTATTTGACACAATACCCCACTTAGGCATTGTTGACAAACTCAAGAGGTTAGGTACAAACCGTATGTCACCAGGTGGATAGCTAACTGGCTCACAGACAGGACCCAAGAAGTTAGAATTGAGGAGTCAATTTCTACAAGGAGGCCAGTCACAACTGAAGCCCCTCAGGGATCAGTCCTTGGACTGCTCCTTTTCGGCATTTACTTCTCAGAAGTCAAGGCCAATGTCAGTGGTTTCTGGCTGACTAAATTTGCAGATGATTGCAAATTAGGAGCTGTCATTGAATTTCACACGGATACAAATATTCTCTGGGAGGGGCTGACACAGACAAACAACTGGTGGCAGATTCATGGACTAAAACTAAATGCCAAAAAATGCATAATAGTATCCCTTGGAAAGTTATCCATCCCTGGTAACCATCATATTGGCAATACACCCCTTAGAGTTGTCCCAGTAGTCAAGGACTTTGGGACACACATAGATAGTAATCTAGCCTTTGATCATCATGTGTCTACAGTAGTGAGGTAATAATTCTATGTTGAACAACTTAAAACAAAGATATGGCGTCTAAGTCCAAGGAAGTCATTGCTCCACCATATTCGGCATTCATCAGACCTATCATTGAGTGCAATGCCCCCTTTGGTATGTACTTAACCAGGCATATCCAACAACTGGAATGTCCACAGAGGTTTCTCACTAAAAGAATACAGGGTGTAAGTAATATGTCCTATGCAGACTGCCTCAAGGCCCTATCCCTGTATTCTGTCTCCTACAGTTTTTGAATGGAGATCTATGCCTGGCATAGAGGGCATTGTCTGATGGACTTCCTGCATATCCACAAAACAAACAGTACCAGAATTACCCATTCTAAAGACTTAAACCTTGTCTGTGATATAAATAGGACCTGCTGGACAGATAGGTATGTATCCCAGAGACTACCCCATCTATGGAACAGGCTCCCCATCCACGTGAAGCAGAGTTCCTCCCTAATCTAATTCAAGTGCAATTTGGACAACTGGATGGGAAACTGGAAATTCATCCCTGGTTTGGCACCTCTGTCTGTGATGCAAACAGGTAACCTGTAAATGGTTCATCTCCCAGGCCCATGTTTACACTTATCAAGGGTATCAGAACTTGTCAGAGATTTGGGATGCATGGCTAGGATTAAAAAGTCCCTTGTGGTCATTAGCCTAGTAAACATCTATGAACCTATGAACCTATACCACTGGTGACTGGTCTTTTGCTAGAAGTGAAGTCACCCACTTTGACATTATGTGTTCTGTTGGTGAGCCAGTTGGCTACCCATCTGGTAATGCTGGGTTAATTCCCAACTGGGAGAGTTTGTCTATAATACCTGAGTGGGGGATTGTATCAAATAACTTGGCTAGGTCAAGACAGGCCGTATGCACTGTCTTTCTGTAATCCAGGGCCTTGGTGACTTCCTCAAAGAAGTCAACCATGTTTAACAGACATTATCTACCTTTAATAAATCTGAACTGGGTTGGGTCCAGAGTTTGGAAGGTCCATAATGATTCTTTCCATGGTATTGTAAATGAGGCTAGTCAAGCTTATTGGCCTATAATTCCCAGGGTTGGTTAATGGTCCCCCTTTTGTGCAGAGGGATTACTGTTGCTGTCCTCCATTCTGCTGGAACATAGCCAGATCACAGGTTGTGGTTAAACAGGGATCCAAGTGGGCCTACTAGGTCATGTTTTAAGTTGTTTAAAAGGCAACCTGGGATGTTGTCTGGTCCCATTGATGCTGTGTTTTTGGCCTTGGAGAGAGCTGAGATGACCTGCTGTCCTGAGAAAACAGACTTAGGAATGGTGGCAGGTATATTTTGGGGGATGACTGGAGGGGACAGAGGGTTGAAGTTTGCTCCAAATCTGTCAGCTAACAGGTTGACTATTACGTCCAGTTGCATATGGGTGGTGCTATCCACAACCAGTTCAGCAATCTCCTTTTTAGATTTTGGATGTAGTTAAAGAATGCTTTGTGATTATCCTTAGCTAGGGAGGATATTTTTATTTCATAATTAGCTTTGGAGGACTTGACAAGATCTCTAGTTTGTTTGTTTAAGCTAGAGAGGGTTTCTTCCTCTGTTAAGCCAGTTCCCTCTTGTTCTTGGACATTAGTTTCTTTCTCTTGTTGCATAGCCTATTTATAGTATGGGCCCACCAGAGTGGCTTATTTTTTCAGCAAGACCTAATTTTAACCCCGTCAGGTACACCTGATTCTATACAACTGCTTAAGTGTTTATACAGGGCATTGGTGTACACCTCTGCATGGGAGTCTGACTTATCTGTGTTTGAGGGGGCTTTGAAACTTCTTCATCACTTAGTAGGAAGTAATTTGTCTTTGAAAAATTCTTAAGACTTTTTGAATATAATAGGGTATCTGGTCTTATAATTACAACATATGAGACTGATTTATGGTCCAGTCTTACCAGGGAGGATACTACATGGTAGGGGGGGCAATGCTCTCCCATGTTAGGGAATACTATGTCCAGGACATTCGAGCTTCTTGTGGGTGTACTGACTAGCTGTTCCAGAGAATTTGCAGTGACAAAGTCCAAGAACCTCTGAATCAGCATGTTTGTTGTCATGTATGTTTCCCAGTTGATGGTAGGATAATTAAAATCACCCATGAGTAAGGTGTTGGGCTGTATGGCAAGTGACTCCAGTAAGTCTAGGTATGGGGTATGCTTTTCCTGTTTCATGGTCACGACCCATAGCAAGCTGCAATGTGGTAGGGAATTTTGCCTATAGTTAATCAGAGATGGAGTGGTTCAAGAGTCACACTGTTTGAGCAGTCTAGAGATGTACTTATCCTTAATGAAGATGAATACACCTCCTCTTTTGGTTCTTTCATGTTCAGTTTGTGGTCTGAATGCATGGAAGGCATTGTAGCCTTGCATGGCTGGGGTGCTCTCAGTGCCTTTAAACCATGTATCGGTGATGGCACAGATGTCAGCATCTCCCAAAGTAAGGAGTGCTTCTAGGGAGTGCAGTTTCTTGTTTAGACTCTAGCATTAAGCAGCAGTACCTTGAGTTTATCTAGACAAGATTTTATGTTGCTAGGCTGGTTATTTTGACACTGCCTAAAATGGCATAGTAGGGGCAGTAATGCCTTTGCCTGTATCTGAAAGCCTAGAGGAGACAGGTGCAGACCATCTCTGGCAGAGCAGAGTGGCCTGTTGACCATGTCTTCCCAGGCTGATAGATAGTGGATTGATACTAGAATCTACACCAGTTGTTAAAGTCAATCATTTTTTGTTTGTATTGTGGCATCACGCTTAGAGAGGATAGAATGCTACTTAAAGCTATGCTTATAACTGCCTTTGACATATAGTCTGAGAGTTCAGTCATATCTCTTTTCATATAGTCTAGTGAGGTACTTCTCAAGTCATTCACCCCCACATGGATGATGACAAAGTCATACAGGCAATTGTGGTTGTGTGACTTGAGTGCTTGAGTGACTTGATGGATCCTAGCAACTGACAGGCAGCTAACTGTAACCCGCTCCTTATCCAGCCTGGTGAGGGGAACAGCAATGAGTCTCACAATGGAGTCAACCTTGACCATTAAATTAGGATTTGTGGTGTTACACCTTATGGGCTTATTTGTTGAGACACTGATGTGTGTGTTATTATGTGTTGAGGTTGTTTTTTGTATTCTTATGTAAGTAAGTGATTTCCATTTGAGAGGCCTCTGATGTTTTGGTAAGTTACTAGTGAGTGCCTCCTCATATGTGGGTTTATGTGTCATGTCCTTATTTAGTGTGGGAATTGTGTGTGTGTGTGTGTGTGTGTGTATGTGTGTGTGTGTGTGTGTGTGTGTGTGTGTGTGTGTGTATGTGTGTGTGTGTGTTGACAATCTGTCTGGCATTCAATTTGTTCTTATGTAAGAATCTTGCCTCCAATTTCATAGTGTAACTACATTTCTCACATAAAGTATTTGTTTGTTTCAGGAGTAAGTGGTTGTCAGTATGCATGAGACAGTTGCTACATTGCCTCAGGATGCCCATGTCTATCAGGCTGGGCAGAGAGATGGTGGGAAACTGTCCATATGTGATAGCAGGCTCTTACTGTATGTTTTTATTAGTGAAGGAAATGGGTTAATTCGACAGGACTGTGCTTGTAACACCTATACTACAAGGGGGACCCATACTTTGTGTAGGCTAAGGATAATCATTAAGGCAGCACTGCTCAGTGCATGACTGAGTTGCTCCTCAGAACAGCAGAAAAACTTGGAAGGGTTTCACTGACAGCTGTTCAGGGTAAAACTAAGCTTCTAGGCTTTTGTATCTATACAGGGCACTGCTAACAACCTCTGCACAAAGAGTAGCACTGCACAAATGCAAGGTTTAAATACAAGCAAAAAGAAACATGTTTTGAGCTAACTACCAATCAGGAAAGGACACAATAAGCCTTCTGCCAGCAATGCCAAACTCAGACAGAATAGATCATCACATTTTCTGCCACAAGGGTGCAGAAAAACACATTCTTAATGTAGAACAGCTGGTTTGGAGCTCAAGTGTAACAAGACCACTCAAGCTACCTAGAACAGTCCTACAGCTAACAGATACAGTGTAATACAGTGCAGTTAACTATTTAAAGCAGCAGCACAGAATGCAATAGTTTCTGAAACTGCTAAAGTACAGTCACAGTATGTAAGAGAAGTGCAAAAAATACTTAGAGCCTTTCTGTGTGCTTCACAGCTCAGATAGACCAGGTAAACACCTGCTGTCACTAGATGAATAATCCCAGTCCTCCTTATGTAAAAGTACATCAAAGGAGTGTCCTGAGTTAAATGTTACCACAAACAAATGTAAAGATACAGATTCAGCAGTGTACTTTAAACAGCTTATAAAAGCTTGATTTTTCAATAAAAGTACTTCACTTTGAATAAATTAGCCAACAGCCACTCAGTTGTACAGAATTTATCAGGGTGCTAAAAACAAGATAAGCTGATTAATAAGCCCTTCAGCCAATAAAACTACATTCAGAAATCTCAAGTGTTTCCCCAACCTAAACAGACCAGGCTACCTCCCAGTGCACTAGATAGAAAATTCACTGACTTCTTGATGTGAAAACAAATGTTTCCTAGAGTGTAAAAATATACTACTTTATCCAACAGCTAGCTAGATAATAAATTCTGAGCAAATAAACCAGTAGAACAGACAATAATGAGGCAAAATGCACTTTTTTAAATATAAGCACAATGAAAGACACATAAATAATTCAGGATATCACCAGCAGTGTAGAAAGGGAGGAGCTTATTATGCTCAATTTACACTAAGGGTGGGCAGCTTAAAATCAGCAAGTTAAAAAGCAGATTAAAAAACAGTAGGGTGGGTGGAAAAACTAGCAGGGGATCACCAGTAGTGCTTTAGTTTATGCAAGCTTGAAATCTTTTTAATAAAGACAAATGCCCAGGAATTTGCAGTGAAACTGGAAGATATATCAAATCTTCTGGTTGACAAATTCAGCTCCAATTTTAACCGCCTCTCACCACCAATTGTCCCCCAGGAAATACCATCTAATATAATCCCTCCAGCTATCAGTAGGGAGTATGTCTTATATGTTCTCTCTAAGGCCAAAAATACAGCTTCAGTGGGCACCAATAATATCCCAGGATGCCTCCTAAATAACCTGAAATATTACATAGCAGGGCCACTTAAGTCATTGTTTAACTATAGCCTGTACACAGGTTTTGTTCCATACAAATGGAAGACTGCCACTGTCATGTCTCTACACAAGTGCAGACCATCAATGGATCCTGGAAACTACAGATCACTCAATAATACTATGCCCTGGTTGTTAAGAACAAATGTGCACATTGTCTTCTATTATTCCTCTACCTATCATCGAGTACCTAATTCACTGCTCCTTACTTCCTTTCCTAAACAATAAACTGTCTGATCCTCTACATTCTAAGACTACTGGCCCTCTTAACAGGAAGCACTTTTGAGAGTGACACAGTATCCCACCTCCCTGTAGAGGTTTGCAATCTCCTTGTTCTTCCTTCTTACCTCTTTTCATGGTCTCCTGTTGGTTTACTATTGAAATTCTGAATCCGCTTCGGTTGAACATTCAGAATATTGACCTGAAATGCTGAATTCAGAATTTCAAAACAGCAACCAAGGTGAAAATCAATACATCGACATCCATAGTTCAATGTATTCGACATAGCAGGAGGGGACATCAGTCACCTCCTGCTATGCACATTAATGTA
Organism: Protopterus annectens; assembly: GCF_019279795.1. NCBI lineage: Eukaryota > Metazoa > Chordata > Ceratodontiformes > Protopteridae > Protopterus > Protopterus annectens. The sequence continues at coordinate 1,654,846,948 of NC_056735.1, read as the reverse complement.
CTGTTACACTCTATAGTCAATGGTAAGTTAATTCTACTATTTCACAGGGGGGCTATGCCCCCCTGCACACCCCATGTGGGGGATGTGCCCCCTACACCCTGTGCACATTAAATATACCAACTTTGAGATCTTTCTACAGTGAGGAAATTGGGCAAATTCCCTGCTCCTTACTGAATGTCGATCTCCCTGCACAATGTCGAACCCAAATACTTGAACTACACTACCCATTCACTGTAGTGTAGTTGACACATTTTGGTCTGACATTATGCTGACTTGAAAACTACCATTCGACCACATGCAGGTCAACTGATGCAGTTTCCAAGTTTTGAATGTAAACCCTTCTGTTCTAGGTCATTTTTTCTCATAAGGACCCCTCAGCGTGAGTGATCCTCACCTTATGTGAAGAGTTTAGCATCTACTTTGCTTCTCAGCAAGAGTTAAGCCTGAGACTGATTCTACCTGCTAAAGCTCCACCCCATCCACTGCTTCTCCACCCAATATCCACATAATTCCCCTAGAAACAAAATTCTCTACTACAAGACCTCTGCTTGTTTCCTTTATGCTAGGCCTACTCATTCTCTACCCTCAATGGTGCATCATCTCACAGGTTAAATATTCTACCATCCTTCTGGCTAAGTCTCTTCTCTCTCTCACCTTATTCTTCCTTCCCTCCTCTTCCCTCTCTTGAGTTTTTTTTTCTACATAGCCACCTACAGTGAATTTAGTCTACAGCATTCAGTCTTCTTGGGTAGGAGTCTATCAGCATGGCACATCCTGACTTGGCAATATTTGCCCACTCTTCCTTGCAAAAGCACTCCAAATGTGACAGATTGTGAGGGCATCTCTTGTGCACAGCTCTCTTCAGGTCACCCCACAGATTTTCTATTGGATTTAGGTCTGGGCTCTGGCTGGGCCATTCCAAAACTTTAATTTTTGTCTGGTGAAGCCATTCTTTTGTTGATTTGGATGTATGCTTGGGGTCATTGCCATGCTGAAAGGTGAAATTCCTCTTTATCTTCAGCTTTCTAGCAGACGCTGAAGGTTTTGGGCCAAAAGTGATTGGTATTTGGAACTGTTCATATTTCCCCCCACCTTGACTAAAGCCCCAGTTCCAGCTGAAGAAAAGCAACCCCAAATCATGATACTGCCACTACCATGCTTCACCATAGGGATGGTGTTCTTTTGGTGATGCGAAGTGTTGTTTTTGTGCCAAACTTACTTTTTGGAATTGTGGCCAAAAAGTTCAACCTTTGTCTCGTCTGACCATAACACATTTTACCCACATGCTTTTGGGAGACTTGATGTATTGTTTTTCAGATTTTAGCCCGACCTGGATGTTTTTCTGCGTAAGAAAAGGATTACATCTTGCAACCCTACCCCATAGTCCAGATATACGGAGAATATAGGAGATTGTTGTCACATGTAGTACACAACTAGTACTTGTCAGAAATTCCTGCAGTGCCTTCAGTGTCTCTGTATGTCTCTTGGCAGCCTCCCTGATCAGTTTTCATCTTGTCTTTTTATCAATTTTGGAGGAATGCCCAGTTCTTTGCAAAGTCACTGTTGTCCAATATTTTCTCCACTTTTTGATGACTGTGTTTTATGGTATCTAATGCTGTGGACATTTTTTTGTACCCTTCTCCTGACTGAAACCTTTCAACATTGAGATCCCCTTGATGCTTTGTAAGCTCTCTGTGAGCCATGGCTTTTGCTGTAGCAGGCAACTAAGAAATGTCAGGGAAAATCATACTAGGACATCTGAACTTTATTTGGGGTTAATCAGAGTCTCTTTAATTGATGGCAGGTGTGTACCCAAGAAGACTGAATGTTATAATTAAATTAAAAGGTGCTTCAACAAAGTATTAGTTTAAGGGTGTGCACACTTATGCAACCACCGTATTGTACGTTTTTTATTTTTTATATTTTTTCCCCTAACAGATTTGTTTATTTTTCAATTAAATTGTGCAGGTTATAGGCCACATTAAAGGTAGGAAAAGTTTTGAAATGATTTATTGTGGTCTTATTTTTTATATCACAAAAACCTAGCATTTTAACAGGGGTGTTTACACTTTTTATATTCACTGGGTGTCTTCACATTCTTCCATTTTTGTCTCAGCTCTGCCTGGCCTTCTCCACTCTCTCCACCCAACTATTCCTTGGGCAATTCATTTGCCTACTCATATTCCTGCCTGATGCCACCTTCCTAATCCCTTCCTACCCACCACCTGTCCCATGACTCTCTCTTCACTGTGTTCAGTACTTTGTCCTTGTCCCTGTAATTAGCCCTGCCCCACCTCGCTCATTCTAATCATTTTCTTTTGTTCTCTCTCCCCAGTCTTGTTTTCCTCATTCTTTCCTGTCAGTACCCATCTACCCATCCATCATCCTTTCTTGACCACAGATTCTCTTCTTGAGCTTCTCCAACCATCAGTACAGCTCAGACGCTCCACAAAGATCCCTATGTAATCTCTTAGTCTGCAGCCTGAACTTTTAACCAATCTCAGCAATAATTTTCATCTGGCCACAACTATTTCACGATTCTTTCCTCACTGTACATCACACAGCCTTTTGTGATATACTCCTTGCAGACAGGTGGCATATCACAATGCATTATTTGATAAGCTCCATGCAAACAGGAGGCAAGGTGCAGTGCATTCTATAACAGGCTCCATGCAGATAGCAGGCATGGCACAATGCATTCTGAGATAGGCACCATGCAGATAGCAGGCATGGGACAATGCATTCTGTGATAAGCTCCATCCAGACAGGAGGCATGATGCAATACATTCTATGATAGGCTCCATGCAGACGGGAGGCATGACACAATGCATTTTGTGATAGACTCCATGCAGATAGCAGGCATGGCACAATGCATTTTATGACAGGCACCATGCAGATACCAGGTATAGCACAATGCATTCTGTGATAGGCTCCATGCAGATGCACATTTGTGCACACACACTCTCGTTTTAGCTATCTGGCAGGCTCATGTCCTCATGCCCTGCCTTGTTACATGGAGCGTTGCCTGCAGTCTGACCCCCAAGTATTGCTCTTGCAGGGGAAGTACACTAACCTCTCCTTGGGACTGATGAGCTGACACTGGCCCCTCACTTTCACAACTCTTCAACTGGCTGCTGCAATGACTAGATCTCTAAACATTCACTGGTCACAGGTCACAGTCAGGACTTCATCCTTCATTTCTACAGAGCCTGCTACTTGCCTCCCTGTCTGTTCTTTTTACAGCTAGCTAACACTGATGAGTGTTAATGTCCTCCTGCCAACTGTGTGCAGTTCTACTTTTCACCTGCCTGCACTGGTCTGCATCAAACCAGCTCTAATTACTTACTAGAAGCAAGAATGCAGCTTGAGCTGCTCTTCAGAGATGTACCTATAAGCTCCTGCTATTTTTGCTCCTTAGCTGTGCCTTATTTCTCCTACCTGCTTTACTTTCCACCATATTACACACAGTCCCTGGAACAGAAATGCCAACTATATGCTCTAAATATCCATTAGCCCCCAGGCATTAATTAATAAGTGGTGTCAAAACAAATAGATGCACTCATAATTAAATTCCTAGGGCTGCACTTAACCAATATATGAATTTATTTAAGTGGAAACCGCATTATGTTATGCACTATATTAATGTTCCAAGCCACATGTATAATTTTACACTTACCTACAAATAGAGCTTAACTGTGATAATTATTTTCAAGGTTAATTAACATTTTGTGAAGAGTTTAAGAAGTACTGTAGTCCCTAAGAATGGTCCATTCAATCATTTGGCATTCTAAGTATTACATTTCTGAAAATAATTCCCCTATCACTTTGAGAACATTCTTTTCTTTATCCTGTCTTTTAGGTGCAGTTAGACCAACTTGCTAAACACCTCTGAGGATGGAAAGGAACCATTCATTATAAAGGCCCACAAGATGTGTGATGCATCCATACCAGACATTACAAAAAGATAAACCCTGTACTATAGACTTAGGTGAGATTGTTCATAAAAGTTAATTGCAAAAAAAAAAAAAAAAAAGAAGAAGAAAAAAACAATAGCTGAGCAGGCAAAATAAAACAACAAAATACAACAAAAATACCTCAAAGGACTAAACAAGAAATGCACAAAAAAACAGATAACTTTCCTTGAATTAGTTTATTAAGCACTTTTGTCCAAATGTCATTGACAGTGGGCTTCATCACAGTAATGAAACAATTAAAAAAGTCTTATCTAACAAGTAATTGCAAATTCATTCCTGGAATGTTTGTACTTTTTCTTAAATCATCAGTAATTGTACCATTACTCAAAGAAAATCTTGCTCTTCTTCGTCCAAGAATTGTTTATGCTTCTCTGGTAAAACAGTCTATCCGACATGCCTGTTATATGAAGTCCTTATTCTGATCTGTATTTTAATTTCATATGATTGAGTGATATTGTTTGCAGTTGCAGAGGTGCCCTTTTAAAGGTCTTTCTGAAAATGCTTTATAGGTTTGTGGTCGGCTTCTACCCGGACTTCTTTGTAACTGCATATTTATGAAATTTTCAGATCCTTAAACTATTGTTAGCAATTCCTTTGCTATCTGAGGGCATCATTTCTGTCCACTTGTAAACATTTTTGACTCAGGGTAAATTATCTCTTTTCTTCTGGGATCATGTGTCCTATTCTAGTACATTCTATTCTGACTGGCAAACACTTACAAAAGAACTGGCTTATTCAAAGGGTCCATAACTGAAATTTATATGTAAATGTGAGCCCCAGAACTAGTCCTGTAACTTCAGACACTTAGTTGTGATTTGCCCTGAAGAAAACATATATTGGAACTAACTGTAATGATGAAACTCCTTTGTGCTTCCCAGTTCAGCTTGTATATATAATAGCTCTGCTATCACTGTACATTAGAAAATGTGTGCATGGGTGTTCAGTTTCTCAGGAACAACTGCAATAATTAGATAATGATATTAGAAGTTGCAAGTAACTGAGAAAGAGCTGGATACTAAGAAAAGAAATACATTAGAATGGGACTTAATATAAGTAAAACTATCTTTGGTTTTAAGCACAGGAGTGGCACACAAAATGAGTAAACGCTCCAGATGACATCACACTCTGCAACCAAGGAAATGATGTCAGGAGTCATGATAGAGTACAGATAGTTGAGAAAACATTAACAGAAACACTTTGAAAGGAAGCATTTCTGCATCAGACAATGAACCAGATACGTATAGTGTGAGTAGTCATGCAAGATCCTTATATTTTAATTGTCTTTTCAAAGTCATGATCTAGTTTACAAGCACCCCAGAGAAGGTTGCTGGGAGTTCAAGGTAAACAACCACATCATTACAAAACAGTTTTTATTTATTCTTTGTTGACTGGGTTAGTCTAGGCTAGTAGCATCTTTCAGGGGAGGCCCAAGGTGGTATTTATACTACTACCAAGGGACATTTGGCTAGTGCATCGGGAAACTTCCACTATTCTTTTTGATAAAAACAGTGAGATCTTTTACATCCACCTGAGCTACCACCGACGTAGGCAGATGAAGCCTGTGTTTAACTTCTCATCTGAAGGACAACACGCTCAGGAGTGCAGCACCCCTCTTATACAGCACTGCAGTGTCAGCAATCCATCTGTCTGGTGTGGTAACAGAACTTACAGCCTTCTGCACCAAAGGTAAAAGTGTGCTACTTGCTGTGCCACTGACCCTGTAATGCTAACGTATTTGAATGACCTTCAAGGTTTTTTTATCATTCCAACATGTCTGCTAAGCATATTGATGATTAGAACTGTGCATCTACCAATTTAGCATAGTTGCAATATCCATTTTTATCTCTAGTTCATAAATTTGTTCCTTCTGATTTATGAAGTTACACCAATCATTGACTGGGATTTAACAATTTATAACAAAATACAGCTAAACTGCTTTATTCACAGCATTAGTCAGACTGAGAAGAATATGTGTGTGTGTGTGTGTGTGTGTGTGTGTGTTTTAGATGATGTAAACTCGAAGATTAATTGCAGTTTTATACATGTAATATGTATTTAAAAGATAGTACAGCACCCATATCCATTACTTCTGTTTTTGATAACGTGGTTAGAAATGCTTTTCATGGCATTCTGGATTATGAAAGTAGAAATTTGTCCTTGGAACATTAGGAAAATAAATCTAACAAGTAGTATAATTTAAGCTAAATGAGTGCCATTCACTTCAAAATGGTGTAAACAGACTCAATAATAAAATCTGCAGACTAAAGGGAAGGTATTATAATTCTCAAATGTGTTTACATCATTTATGTGATGTTATGAAAATATGAAAACAGTTAACGTGCAGTACTATTGAAAGTTTGTTAATCATTTTAAGAATGCAGTTTTTTTATTTACATAAACTTCATAAGGATATAAAAATCCACCTGGTAAAGCAAACTTAAGTCCATGTAAGCTATTTATAAAGGAAAGAAAACTGATGAATTTATACATTATGAAATCTGTGGCTACATTTGAGCCATATGTTAAAGATTTTTCACTGGTTTTAGCCATAGTCTATGACTTTGCATGGGAAATATGAATATTATTGGGTTACTGTGGATGTTGGAAGCCGCGGTGGTGCAGCAGTAGTGTTGTCGCCTCACAGCAAGACGTTCTCCCGTTTGATTCTCGGCTGGAGTGCCTTCTGAGTGGAGTCTGTATGTCCTCCCCGCGGTCAAATGGCATTTGAAAGACATGTGTGAATGGGCGTCCCTTTGTTGAAGGTTGGGCGTCGGGCTGGCACCTCGGCACCATAAAAATCGACTGTCAATCATTAGCGGACAGGAGTTCTGCTGTGGTGACCCCTAACCAGGAGCAGCTGAAAGAAAAAAAACAACAACAACAACTGTGGATGTTAAGTTCTGCATATAAGTACACATCATAGACACGCATTTGAAGTAATAGATTATTATATGGCATGTAATCCCTCTAGTGCATATATTATGGAAAGACAGCTCTGACTTTATAATGATATTTTTATTCTTGATGATAATTACTGTTGTCTAAAACAAGGGGCAGTTATGAAGGTTAGCTTTACCCTAATCTGTGTGAATTTATTGATGAGATCATTCTAACAAGAATGCATATACAGCAACTCATTTTTTCATCTGAAGTGGAAGTATATCTATATATATGTATCTATCAATCTACATACACACACACACACACACACACACGTATATATATATATATATATATATATATATATATATATATATATATATATATATATATATATATCCACACACACACACACACACACACACACACACACACACACACACACACACACACACACACACACACACACACACACACACACACACACACACACACACACACACACACACACACACACACACACACACACACACACACACACTACAATACATATATATATATATATATATATATATATATATATATATATATATATCTTACATCAAGAAATAATTTCAGGAGCTTTTTCCACATTTTAGTATAATATATTTGGTTTGAAATTTACAGATATAAAGCAATTACTGTGGTTTCATTTTGAAATCCTAAGATCAATGTGATGTTCCTCCAGCTCACCCTTTTTCCTATTTTTGCACATGGAATCTAGGTGTTTCAGCAGCAGATGCCATCATCTAGAGCCAATGATCACACCACCAGGTGGCTAGTTCTGCCTCTATTGTTCTACCATCATTTTCACATAAACTCACACCAATGGCCACTTTAGAGTGTGCAATCCAGCTATTGCATATCTTTGGAATGTGGGAAGAAAATGGAGCATCCAGAGAACAGTCACACAAACACAAGGAGAACGTGCCGACTCCACACAGAAGGCACCCAGATGGGGAGCCTTTTGCTGTGAGATGGCAAGACTATCCACTACACCACTATGCCATGAAGTGATAACTACCTTATATAAAAAGAAATAACATGGCATTAGTTGCCATCCATCCAGCCTTTACAAATCTTTTTTTTTTTTGCAGAAATACTTTGAGAATGATGTGCCTTAGCCAACGCTTTCATTGGTAATGTTCTTATCCAGAATTTATGATAGTCAGGATACAGGGATAGCATATTAGAAAATATGTTCTAAAAAACAGAAAAGAGCTAACATTTAGAAACACTTGAGTAAACACAAGTGATAAAGGTATGTCTGGTTCTAATAGTGTGTTCTTTGTTATGGACTACCAAAATAAATAGTCCAGTCATGTAAATTAACTTACCATAATAGCAGATGTTCAGACACAGCTCTGCTGCAGTAGCCATAACTATATAAAATGTATTAATGCACAAAAAACCAAAGACAAGCAAAGAATAATCCACGACCTTGAAGAAAGGAACCAGAACTCTGCTAAAGACCACAAGGCTGTATTTTTATTTCTGAAGTGTTCCAAAAGTCACAGATAAAATCACACTGAAGTATTCCAAAAGTCACAGATAAAATCACACAAGCGCTTTCGCTCAGGCAGTCCTGAGCTTTATCAAGTGAAAACAAAATGCAGTATGCAGTAACCTCCATTAAATAGCCTAGCAATTATACAATTAATTAATTAGTAAGTCTAGTACTAAGGTGTGGTGCTTTGGAGTTGGATGTTAAAAAGTTAGTCATTATACCAACTCAAAAATGAAATGTTTGCAACAACATCTGCACTTAAATAAAATGACTAACCATAAAAACATTTTAAAATACCAGTTTCCTAGGTTTCAGAACATAAAAGTCTGAAGTCTGGTTGGGGTTGTAGATTGTTAAGGAATATGCTTAAAGATGTGTTTGGATTGTCAGTGAATTGTTAAAAAATGTTTTCTTTTTATTATTACTTTGCACTGATAAAGACATGCAATAAAATGTGCGTGAGATATTTTTGATGCCCATCCATATACCATTTCATATAGAATTTGATTTATTAGTCAGAATCCTAAAACCGTGGATGTTCAGTAATTTAATATGCTGTGTGGGATGCTGTAGTATGAAGGGGTCAAGTATGAGAGTTATAACCTAGCCCTCCTAAGCTTGAGGACCGGTTTAATGCTGATCATCCCATTCAGACCTGGTGGCTTCCCTGCATTCAGTCTCAACTGCCATAATAGTTCACGGTAGCCCAAGGTGGATTCCCAGTCACCACCTCTTGCATCTGGCTCAACCTGTTCCAGAACTAGAAACTGAATTTTGGGATCTGGGCAGGAGAGTGAGTGTTTATAGAAGGCATTGGCTTCCTTCTTCCTGGTCATGTCATAAAGATGCTCGTAGATACGTTTCCTTAATTCCCTCTCAGTTTTGCCCACATAGAAACTTTGACAGTTGGTGCACATCCCCAAGTATCGACCCTCTAGAGGCACAGGTGTAAAATCCAGTGGGGTGTATCTTGTAGTTCCTAGACGGGAGGTATGGTGCTGTTTCTTTAGATATGGCATGACATTGGGCACAGGCACCACATCTGAAAGTGCCCAGCCTTGGTTGTTTTACCTTCATCTTTTTTCTTTGATTTCTTTCAAATAATTCCTTTAGATTGGCCCCTCTTTTACGAACAAAACTGGGTTTAGGTGGTATATAGTCTTTTAGTTCTTCAAAGAGGGTTAAAACCGGCCAGTGATGTAAGATTGTTTCTTCCAATTCATAGGAATTTGATGAGTATGTGTGTGCAAAACTGTTAGTGTGAACAGCATCCTTGTTTTGTGTATTGTTGGTCACTGGTACAAACCCCCCCCCTAGTATTGGTTTGTAGAGGGAATGTCGTGCAGATTTTACCTCTGCTGCTAGAGTTAGAAATAGTTCCAGAGGGTAACCTCTCTCCAAAAAAAGTTTTTTCAAAAATTCCACCTCAGAATCAAAATCTTTCTCCGTACTGCATATTCTACTTGCTCTGATGAGCTGCCCCTTAATGATCCCCCTCTTTTGATATGGTGGGTGGGCACTTTCGAAGTGTAGCAAGGAGTTGGAAAATGTTGCCTTGCGATGTAGTTTGGAATGGAAAGTTTTCTGATTGTAGTCCTTGTAAAGAGTGATGTCCAGATAATGAAGTTCGTGCTGATCCACTGTGTGTGTGAATTGTAGGAAATTCGTTGTTGAATTGATGTGTGTAAGGAATTCAGATAGGTTCCCTTCAGAGCCAGACCATAAAATACAGATGTCATCCAAATAGCGTCTGTAGAACAGAATGTGATCTTTCCATGGGGGTATTAGAACGAATGTATGCTCCCACATGTGCAATATTACATTTGCGTAGAAGGATGCACAAGATGCCCCCATGGCAACCCCCTTGCGTTGCCGGTATAATTCACCATTAAAAAAGATGAAGTTGTTGGACAAAACCATCTCCATCATTTCGGTAAGCAAGTTGGACATTTTGTTGCTAAGGGTTGTCTTCTGGCCTAGAAATTGGGCAAACCATTCCAAACCTATTTAACAACCCCAACCAGACTTCAGACTTTTATGTTCTGAAACCTAGGAAACTGGTATTTTAAAATGTTTTTTATGGTTAGTCATTTTTATTTAAGTGCAGATGTTGTTGCAAACATTTCATTTTTTGAGTTGGTATAATGACTAACTTTTTTAACATCCAACTCCAAAGCACCACACCTTAGTACTAGACTTACTAATTAATTAATTGTATAATTGCTAGGCTATTTAATGGAGGTTACTGCATACTGCATTTTGTTTTCACTTGATAAAGCTCAGGACTGCCTGAGCGAAAGCGCTGTGATTTTATCTGTGACTTTTGGAATACTTCAGTGTGATTTTATCTGTGACTTTTGGAACACTTCAGAAATAAAAATACAGCCTTGTGGACTTTAGCAGAGTTCTGGTTCCTTTCTTCAAGGTCGTGGATTATTCTTTGCTTGTCTTTGGTTTTTTGTGCATTACTTCACTTGATCTTGTCTGCCATGGCCAATGGAGAAGAAACTTTTAACCCAGGAGAAACTCCTGAAATGCTGAAAAACACTACAAATGATCTTCCGGTGAGCAGAGCGGAGTTCAACCAAGTACTGGTTGCACTCAAGGAGCTCACTAACTTGCTGAAACCCACCACGGCTGCTTCACCAGGGCTAGCTTGCAACCAGCAGCAAGCACTACAAAACAACTTTGGATTACCGGTAATTGCGGACCCGGAAGAGGGTACAAGCTCCACTATATCCTCCATGGACATGTCTGGCGGATCCAAAAGAAACAACTTTACTGTCGCCATGAAGCTACCAGAGCTCCTGAAACAAACGTACAACCAGGGACCAATGGAACTAGTAATCCTGCTCTGAAACATAGAAACAAGGACGTAAACTTTACAAAATGGGCTGGACAACGCTTCACCTTTTCTAAAGGTAGTAACAACACTAACAATTTTTCTAACTTTGATCAGAGCATGGACTTGTTCAAGGACAAATTATACTCCTTAAGGAGTACACAGCTAGAGATAGACTATTTGAATGAATGTCTGAGAGTAAAACGTGTCCCGAAAGGGCTACGCTTTTTTAAATTTCCAAACAATGTTCAGTATGGTACTGATTATTATTTTAACTTGTGTGAGATTTTTGATAAAGCTGGATTGGAGATGTTGCATTTAATGGTAGGGGAATATGAACTGAAAGCACAAGCATTAATGACTGAGCTAGACACTTTAAACAATGAGTTAACATCTAGTACTAATTTTAGTGCTTTTAAATCAAACTATGACAAGGTTTTTGATAATGTTGATGTTTATTGTGATAAGATTCTTAACAGAAAACTAAGAAAATTAGAACGTGATCTCATCGAATACAGGGATGGCCTCGCCTACCCTAGCCCCAATGGTTACAATAAAACTTCTTCCAAAAACAACACCACAAACACAGATAGGGCTAGTGACACATATGACAGACAAGAGGAACCCCTTAGAAGAAGTGAAAGGCTAGCAGAGAAGAACAGAAGGGGTACTAACAACCAGGATTTTCAGCAGAACCCCGGCCAGACCGGGGTTTGGGGACAGAGACAAAGACAGGCACCGAGGTCTTGGAATTTTGTTCACTAGCAAACCACCACACACCCACTACCCTAACATCCCTGGATGACCCTACAACTGACCAAGCCCCAAATCTGGGTTTACACAATCAAAACCCTACTAATATTGAGGGTAACTGCACTATTTTAAGGAGAAACAACTTTGCCATATACAATTACACGGACATGAACCTTCCTACAAATGCTTTTGATATTTTCACCCGAGGGTTACATTTTGTCCCAACTAAACCCATGAATTTAACACAAGCTCTGATAGATTTAAAAATGTTTACCAGAGCTTTAAATTTAAATTTGATTTTTAAAGGACAAACACTTAATGCAGCAGGCCCAACGCGTACAAGTCTCTTTAACCCCCCACTACACCCAATAATTCTCTTCTTTGAAAAGTTAGTGGAGAATGACTTCAGGAAAGTATACAATAATCAAGAAATTCTACTTCATCCAAATTTTTCTGAACAAGAAATGAATTTTATTGAACACTTGCATGAAGAAAAATCAGGGTCATGAAACCTGATAAAGGAGGGAATTGTCCTTATGTTCTCAGAGGACTACGAAGCCCACATGCACATTATGTTGCAGAATGACGAACAATACGAGACGGTTTCACGAAACGAGATCAATATAGCCTTTGCTGAGATTAAGTACTATCTTACTGACCTTCTATTACAACAGGCCATCAATGAAAAGGTCTATAACTACTTACATGTGGAAAAGCCCAGAATACCAGTCATCTTTGGGATACCTAAAACCCATAAAGGAATAAATCCACTACAATTCCGGCCGATTGTATCAGGAGCAGGTGGAGTGACTGAGCCCCTGGGAAAATTTACTGATTACATGACTAAAGAATACACGCCTTTATTGTCCGTTTGCAAGGATTCTTGGCACTTCCTCCGGGACATTCCCACCTCTTGCTACTCCCCAGACACCTTAATGGTCACAGTGGACATCAAAGATCTGTTTTCCAGCATCCCTCATCAAATAGGTTTGGAATGGTTTGCCCAATTTCTAGGCCAGAAGACAACCCTTAGCAACAAAATGTCCAACTTGCTTACCGAAATGATGGAGATGGTTTTGTCCAACAACTTCATCTTTTTTAATGGTGAATTATACCGGCAACGCAAGGGGGTTGCCATGGGGGCATCTTGTGCATCCTTCTACGCAAATGTAATATTGCACATGTGGGAGCATACATTCGTTCTAATACCCCCATGGAAAGATCACATTCTGTTCTACAGACGCTATTTGGATGACATCTGTATTTTATGGTCTGGCTCTGAAGGAACCTATCTGAATTCCTTACACACATCAATTCAACAACGAATTTCCTACAATTCACACACACAGTGGATCAGCACGAACTCCATTATCTGGACATTACTCTTTACAAGGACTACAATCAGAAAACTTTCCATTCCAAACTACATCGCAAGGCAACATTTTCCAACTCCTTGCTACACTTGAAAGTGCCCACCCACCATATCAAAAGAGGGGATCATTAAGGGCAGCTCATCAGAGCAAGTAGAATATGCAGTCGGAGAAAGATTTTGATTCTGAGGTGGAATTTTTGAAAAACTTTTTTGGAGAGAGGTTACCCTCTGGAACTATTTCTAACTCTAGCAGCAGAGGTAAAATCTGCACGACATTCCCTCTACAAACCAATACTAGGGGTTTGTACCAGTGACCAACAATACACAAAACAAGCTTGCTGTTCACACTAAAAGTTTTGCACACACACACTCATCAAATTCCTATGAATTGGAAGTAACAATCTTACATCACTGGCGGTTTTAACCCTCTTTGAAGAACTAAAAGACTATATACCACCTAAACCCAGTTTTGTTCGTAAAGAGGGGCCAATCTAAAGGAATTATTTGAAAGAAATCAAAGAAAAAGATGAAGGTAAAACAACCAAGGCTGGGCACTTTCAGATGTGGTGCCTGTGCCCAATGTCATGCCATATCTAAAGAAACAGCACCATACCTCCCGTCTAGGAACTACAAGATACACCCCACTGGATTTTACACCTGTGCCTCTAGAGGGGTCAGATACTTGGGGATGTGCACCAACTGTCAAAGTTTCTATGTGGGCAAAACTGAGAGGGAATTAAGGAAACGATTCACGAGCATCTTTATGACATGACCAGGAAGAAGGAAACCAATGCCTTCTATAAACACTCACTCTCCTGCCCAGATCCCAAAATTCAGTTTCTAGTTCTGGTACAGGTTGAGCCAGATGCAAGAGGTGGTGACTGGGAATCCACCTTGGGCTACCGTGAACTATTATGGCAGTTGAGACTGAATGCAGGAAGCCACCAGGTCTGAATGGGATGATCAGCATTAAACCGGTCCTCAAGCTTAGGAGGGCTAGGTTATAACTCTCATACTTGACCAGCTTCATACTACAGCATCCCCACACAGCATATTAAATTACTGAACATCCACGGTTTTAGGATTCTGACTAATAAATCAAATTCTATATGAAATGGTATATGGATGGGCATCAAAAATATCTCACGCACATTTTATTGCATGTCTTTATCAGTGCAAAGTAATAATAAAAAGAAAAAATTTTAACAATTCACTGACAATCCAAACACATCTTTAAGCATATTCCTTAACAATCTACAACCCCAACCAGACTTCAGACTTTTATGTTCTGAAACCTAGGAAACTGGTATTTTAAAATGTTTTTATGGTTAGTCATTTTTATTTAAGTGCAGATGTTGTTGCAAACATTTCATTTTTTGAGTTGGTATAATGACTAACTTTTTTAACATCCAACTCCAAAGCACCACACCTTAGTACTAGACTTACTAATTAATTAATTGTATAATTGCTAGGCTATTTAATGGAGGTTACTGCATACTGCATTTTGTTTTCACTTGATAAAGCTCAGGACTGCCTGAGCGAAAGCGCTTGTGTGATTTTATCTGTGACTTTTGGAATACTTCAGTGTGACTATATAAAATGTATCCCATCTGGCTAATCTACAAAGGTTTTGGGCTACTTTCTTGTGCCAGTGTGTCCTCTCTTATAGCATGCCAATATATTTTGGTATAAGAGACATTCTAGCATGAAAAAAAACTCATAACTTTCCTGCCCAAATGGGAAGGATGAAGATCGATAACAATTAGGTCAAAACCAGGAGATGTTGTCATGTCAGAAGGGCAAAGGGAAAGTACAGAATCCCACCCTGGCCAAGGAAAGAGCAAGAAGAAAAGGAAGAAGGTGGAAGGTTGCTAATACTGAAACAGCGATCTATTTGAAGAGATATTTTATGGTACGTTAACTTACCCAACTATACTGTGTGCTTCATAGGATCACTGTTGCTGTAGCCATAACTACATGTAATGATTGCCATAGCTTATGAACAAAGGATGGATGGAGAAAATCACAATTCAGACGCTCTTAAAGGATGACTTTTTTAAATCCAGCTCTAGCTCTGGAAACTGAATCAAGTTTGCTGTGCCTAGTAAAGCTGTGCACAGAAGAGCAAGTCGCTACCTCAGAATGAGCCGCAGCTGTAGCAGAAGGATCTCTCAGTTTCTGAGATGGGCTTTTTTTCTAAGCAAACCTGTCTTCAATGCTAGAAATGTTAAAGAAGCACTGTCTTCTTGTTCAAAATGAGAGAGAGTTAATTTCCTCAAAACAAAATTAAGATCCCATGGATTTGTCACTTCTTTTCTAGGTGGCCCAATATATAAAATCTCTTTTCAAAAACTATTAACTTGAGATAAGAAACAAAGGAGGATCCAAAGATGGACAGGCTGATAGTGCAAGCAGAAAGGGTCAAAAGATCTACCTTTGTAGATATATACCCTAGACCAGGATTGAGCAATTCACACAGACATTCAAGAATCAGAGGAGCCCTGTTTAGGATAGACCTTGTTCTCATTTATAGAATCTGCTAGAAGTTTTTTTTCCATTTTGCTAAGTATGATTTCCTAGTATCATATTTTCTTGCCTCTTTTAAAATTTGCTACATTTCCTGAGGAAAAAAGGTGTCTTAATGGGATCATATCCTTGTCCTGTGAGAGAAGATCCACTCTGTGAGGAGGTTTAGGGTAACTGCCATTGGCATTTTAAGGGAGAACCGGTGTTGTCTGGATCAAAACAGAATTATTAGAAGCATCTTTTATAAGTGTATCTCGATCTTTAGAAGAACTATGGGTATAACAGGAAAGGAGGAAAATAATAGTGGACCATTCATGCTCATGGGAAGGAAAACACATCCATTTTCCAAGTTGTCCTAGAACAGAACTAATTTAATTTTCTGTGGAGAAAGGATCAAACAGATCTCCTTGGGGAGTTCCCCACAGATGGACAGTGACCTGGAAGATGTCTGGGTGTATCATCCATTTATAACTGCCTATTTTAGATTAGCTTAAAATGTCTGTTATTGTGTTCTGCTCTGACAGAATATATGTGTCCTGCATAGTGAGATTTTTTATTATTGTAACTTCCCATGTAATCATGGCTAGTTTGCATCAGGGGTATGACTTTGTTCCCCCTTGTTGTTTATGTACCACATCATTGTAGTGTGGTCTGTTATTACTAAAAGAGACTCAGGGATCCAGAACTGACTTAAAACTTTGATAGTTTTTATTAGAACCATCACCTCCTTAATATTTATATGTTTGTTCCTGAAGCGAGGCTCTCACATACTCTTAACCTTGGTGTCTTGGGACACTACACCCCCTCCCCATGTGAAGTCTGAAGCATCTGTTGTGACTGACTAAGCAGGAAGGGATAGAGAAATTGAGAGGTCCAAATTTAACAAGACCTAGGTGACCCACCACTGGAGTTCCTTCTTGATGAAATTGAGCACTGGAATCTGATAAGACATGGGATGAAGATGCAGGACCCAAACTTATTTGAGATACTATTAGATTAGATGTGTAGTCTGGCAAACCGAACAATTAGGATGGAGGAAGCCATGAAACCCAGAATTATGAGAAACTCTTTTGCAGAGGACATGCTCTGATAGACCAGATTCAGACAGTGAGCCACATAATGATAAGATAACATTTTGCTTGGAGGAAAATATGCAATGGGTAGGGAGTTGTATAGACGACACTCTTCTATACCTTGTGGGAGGGAATTATACAAGTTTTTTCATGCTTAGCTTGAACTACATTTTGTTGAAAAGATTTATGGTGAACTGAACAGCAGGTAAGGTCTTGGACTGATGGAGCTGAGATGATGCAATTGTCCAAATATGAAAAATATAGATACCCTGAAGTCTGCTAAAAGTTATGACTGGGGCCAAGTATTTTGTGGAAACTCTTGGAGCAGTGAAAAGACCAAAATGCAAAGAAGTAAACAGAAAGTGCATTGTGCAAGTGATTTGTGACAGACGGGTACCAGTAAGAGTGAAAGGGAAGGTCTACAAGAGGGTAGTGAGACCAGATATGTTATATAGGTTGGAGACAGTGGTAGTGACAAAAAGGCAGGAGTCTGAGCTGGAGGTGACAGAGTTAAAGATGTTAAGATTTGTACTGGCTGTAATGAGGATGGACAAGGTTAGGAATCAGTATATTAGAGGATCAGCTCAGGTTGGAAGGTTTGGAGACAAAGCCAGAGAGGCGAGATTGCGTTGGTTTGGACATGTGCTGAGTAGGGATGCTGAGTATATTGGGAAAAGGATGCTAAGGATGGAGCTGCCAGGTAAGAGGAAAAGAGGAAGGCCAAAGATAAGGTTTATGGATGTGGTGAGAGAGGACATGCAGGTGGTTGGTGTGACAGAGCAAGATGCAGAGGACAGGAAGAAATGGAAACAGATGATCTACAGTGGTGACCTCTAATGGGAACAGCCAGAAGAAGAAGAAGAAGATGGCAAAAACTGGAGTCCACACAGTTCAAGATAATTCTTAACAATGCCAACCTGCTTTTCTTTTGTATTCCTCAAAGGCTAAACCATCACCAAAGCCTGGGGAGTTATGAATTGTAACATTTCTCCATTTGAAACTCTCACATTTTAGGTAACTTGTTTTGTAGTTAAACCTTCGACTCACCTTTTAACATACATACATCAGTTTTGCTGCTCTATCCCCTCCAAACTGTTTGCCAATGTAGTCCATCACCAATGTGAACAGTAGTGGGATCATGCTAACTCTTAAAGGAATGAAATCCTGTTTGTATTAATTACAATTCAAGGAAATAGAACTGATAGTTATTGCAGATTCCAGTCATTACCGTGATTCTTTTTATTTTACTAAACAGAATAAAAGCATATTTTTACATTTAAAACAGTAGTGACATACTGTGGTCCAAAATGACAGAATTCATGAAAATCCTTATTCTAACCAGTACTTAAGTAGTCCAAACTCTGAAACTGTACTTGATCTTCTAAGAAAGAAACTGTGTCTCTATCAGTATTCTTCCCTCCACTGTTAAAAGTTACCTCTTTTATTCTAACAGCTCTGTGATTTTACAGTGGGTGTTATCTCGAAAGTATAGTTGTGTAAGTAAACTCACCATAACTGCAGATGTTTGAATAAATCACTGCTGCAGGAGCCTTAGCTATATGGGTTATATCTTCCCAAGGATATAACACCCAACCAGACTTCCAAAGCCTCTGGCTACCTTCAATTCATGTGCTTAGACTGCTGATGCAGGAGATCCAAAGGAGAAAACAAGTAGTCTGGGTATCAAAATCTTCAGAACTTTCTTGCTGCCTGACAGAGCACACCTCTTGTGGGCTTCAGTCAGTTAGTGATCTTCTTTTCCTGAACACATAAGTTCTGTTTGGGGAAACCTTACACAATATATATTGTTATATGAAAACTATTGATACTTTTCAGCATGAACAGTGTATTTTTTTTTTTGGGGGGGGGGCTGTATTGAGTCTGTCTGGCATTACATTTTTATTTCCATTTCAGACATGTAGTTAATTCAGCACTTTAAAAAAAGATATTGCAGTGTCATAATATGAGTGCTGACTGCAACAAACACAAACCAGTGTCTTCTGGATGAGTAATTTGATTTATAGGACCGAGAAAATTTAAGACGGTGGGGTTCTAAAGGTATACTGAGTTATGAATGCTTGAGTTTTGCTTATGGTGTACCTTGAATGTTACAGTGTTGTAGTGCATGGAGTTTGGTGATTACACTTGGGTATTCAGAAAAAGACAAACCAGTTAAGCATTTAAGTAATGCAAGATCCAATCTTAACAAATGTTTAAGCACCCCCTGATAAAGTTGTTAAGGCTGGGTCTAAATTTTGTTTCTGTCTGCTTTTTGTACAGACAAGGTAGCCGTAACTTATTCTTATAAGCATAAAAAGTAGTTTGATTAATATGAGATACATTTGTCTCCATTTTTTGAAGGGATACAAAGTCTGAAACTTAAATGTATGTCATTATTTAGTGACTGAAATACTTAGTGGTTTCTCCGAAAACCACCGATTTTAAAAGGGACACACCAAAAATATGAAGCAGTAACATAGATGTTCTATGAAAATTTGGACAGTTGAGAGGTATGAGAGGTAAGTCTAAATATAAGGGACTGCATATCACTGCCTTTCTGACAGTGCTTGCTGAGTATTTTATTGCTTTGAAAAACAGCAAAATGCCTAGCTTTTTTTTTTTTACTGTAACTTATAGCACATGGAGTAGTTAAAGCTTTATGCAGTACAAAGAATTATGATTGGGTCTCCAATCCTAACCTAGAATTATGTGTTCTCAACATGGATGCCTTGGTATCCATGTTTCAAACCCATAATAATCAGGTTAGAATTATTGACCAAATTATAATCCTGTACACTATGTGAGACCTTCCCATTCTAAAACAAGCATGAAGTAATAACTATCTAAGTTTTTTCCCCAGAAATATAGCTTCTACTAGTATAGGAACATTTTATGCACAAACAGCCCCCCATACAAATAAATATACACACACATAGACACACGTGGATTGTAGATATAGATATTAGAGTTAGAGTAAGTAAGGGATCATGTATCTGACTGCAGGTGTGCATAAACTAAAGAATGATCCCAGATTACATTTGATGACTGTAAACCTGTAATCCCTGCAATAGGTCTGTTGCTCACTTGGAATTTGATGAAAGCATACCATTTGTCACATCTAACTGTTGCCACTCCAAATAATGTAGCAGTTGCTCTGTTTTTTTCTCAATTTTTTTTTTTTTTATTTTTCAAATACATTTGAATGAATTCGATAGTATTTATACATAACATCTTAAATAACTATGTGCACTATTTACATTAGCCTGACACTATAGCAGATCGTAATGTATGCAGTTACTTTCTAAGTATGTCCAATCCATTATCAGAGTGTCTGATCAATTATTGTATAGTGTCAATCAATGATAAGACTTCTCCCCAAGGGTTGTTGATAAATGGCTTTGGATAAATTCTTAGTTCTTTAATTTTAATTTCCAATAATAGTGTGATCTTCAGTAGGCTGTAGAAGTCTTCCAAAGTTGCTATTGTGTTTGTATTCCATCTTCTTGTTTTACACTTCCTTGAAATTGCAAGTATAGTCCATACTAGATACATGTTTGACCTATTCAAATGAGGACCTTCGTTCACATTTAATAATACAAGAGCTTGAGTTAAATAAAATGATTAATTAAATAAAGCTTGTAGAAAATTATTAATACCATTCCAAAATGGCTTAATTTTAACACAATAAAAGAAATCGTGGTTCCAATCTGCATTGTGTACTTGCTCACATCTCCAACATATTCTTTTTATGAAATAACTAATTTTACTGATTCTATCTGGGGTTAAGAATGCTCTGTGCAAGCATTTCCAATTAAAAACTTTCCAGTATTGTGTAATGGATGTATATTTTATCGATAATAAGATATTTGTTTTAATATCTTCATTTAACTGTATTGAGTGTCCTTTTGTTATATATTTCCAGTATGAGGTTTTAGGTATTGTTTTATAGTTTATCAATATTTTGTAAAATTTTGTAATACTGTTTCCCATGTCAAAGTCATTATATATGATTTCATATATGTATTTCGTAAATTTAGGTATTTCTTTAAATGAAGAATTGTTAATTATTCTACTTAAATCTTGTGAATATGATAGAATACTCTGTAAAGTTAGCCAGTCCTGTTATGGAATTTTGTATGTTGTTTTTATTACTTCCATATCTAAAACTTGTAGTTCTTTGATACATTGGAGCCAGCAAACAAATCCTTTCTGTTCCTAGGAATTAATAATTTCTCTATATATTTTATGTGGAATGTTCTTTGTGTTTATAAATGGTGTTAAAAGATCAAACCAGATTTTTAAATCTATATTTGCAATAATAATTTTCTTAAATGAGTCAATGTAATAATCGTATGAGTTTTAGTGGGTTTAGTTATGTTATATTGCATACTAATACATAATATGTGCCATGGCAAATTGTTTTTATCTGTTATTTGAATTTTTTTTTGTAAATCAAATTAATTTATTGATATTACAGTTACCAATTCTTTCCAATTTGCAGAGTAATTTGGACTTATCCAATCTGAGATTGTTTTAGATATTGATGCTTTTGTATATGTTTCTATATCAGGAAAGTTTAATCCTCCCTGTTTCCATGGTCTGATATGATGTATTTAAGCTATTCAGTTTCTTTTGAGAAACCATAAAAAATGTATTAGGCATGAATTTATTTCATTAAGTATATTCCTTTCTGGTAACAGTTGTATTGCCAATGCTATATATAGGATATTGGGCAGTAAAACCATTTTTTATTAACTGTAGTCAATCTTCAAATATTATTTTGCTCCATTTTTCCTCAGAGATTTTAATTGTATTGATGATATTATTGTAGTTTTTTAGCCTAATTCATTATCCTTGCATAACTCAGTTCCTATATATTTTAAGGTAGATTCTTGTTTCCCTATGATGTGATCCCCCCTCAGTCTGCAGTTTTTTTATTTAAAAATAAAAATTTTGATTTTGATTTATTGAAATGGAGTCCTGAAGTCATGTAAAATTTGCCAATGAATATATTTAATTCTTCTAATGTCTCTTTTGTATTAGATAATATTAATAATATGTCATCAGCAAATAGCATTATTTTAGAATTGTATTGTTCATAAACATCTATTGCTTTGATTTTTATATTGTTACAAATTGAATCTGCCAATATTTCAATAGCCAGAGCAAATAGAATTGATGATATGGGACATCCTTGTTTAGTGCTTTTTGTTATATGTATAGATTCAGAGGTAAAAGGGCCTAACTTGACATACACTAACTTATTTGTATATATATTCTTTAGGAGATGAACAAAGGATGCAGGAAATTCAAATAGCATTAGGATTTTGAATAAATAGTCTCAATTTAGGGATTCAAAGGCTTTATCTATATGTAAGCCAATTATGAGTGTTTCTTTATTTTTTTTATTAACATAATCTATAAGAGAAATCATCCTTTTAATGTTGTCATGTGTATGTCTATGATACATAAATCCAGTTTGATCATTATTTATTGTTTTGGATAGTGGTATTTTCATTCTGTTAATTAATATTGTCATACATATCTTATAGTTATTGTTTAATAATGATATAGGTCTATATGAAGTACAGAGGTTTGGGGATTTGTTTTCCTTTAGGATTGGTGTGATTAAGGAATATCTCCAAGAGGGTGGTATTAAAGCTTATGACTGAATTTCTAATAGAGTTTTATGGAAGAGGGATAATATCTTTGAAGGAAAAAGTTTATATATTTCCATAATTATGCCATCTATACCTGGAGCTTTATTATTTTTATCCTCTTTTATTGTATCTGTAATTTCTTTGAAGGATATGTGTGCTTGCAGATCTAGTTTTAATTTTTCTGGTATTTTTTATATTAGAACATTTTTCATCTAGATTTAATTGATCAATATGTATATTTATTTTTGGAAATGTTCCATATATTGATTTCTATAGGCATCAAGAATGTCACCTATATCAGAGACATTTTCCCTTTCTTTTCATGGAAGATACTTTTAATGTTATTAGCTATGTTATACGGGTTGGAGACAGTGGCATTGACAAAAAGGCAGGAGTCAGAGCTTGACGTGGCAGAGTTGAAGATGTTAAGATTTGCACTGGGTGTGATGAGGATGGACAGGATTAGGAATATTAGAGGGTCAGCCCAGGTTGGAAGGTTTGGAGACAAAGCCGGAGAGGCAAGATTACATTGGTTTGGACATGTGCTGAGAAGGGATGCAGAGTATATTGCGAAAAAGATGCTAAAGATGAAGCTGCCATGTAACAGGAAAAGAGGAAGGCCTAAGATAAGGTTTATGGATGTGGTGAGAGAGGATATGCAGGTCGTTGGTGTGACACAGCAAGATGCAGAGGACAGGAGGAAATGGAAACAGTTGATCTGCTGTGGCAACCCCTAATGGGAGCAGCTGAAAGAAGAAGAAGAAGACTTTTAATGTTATTAGCTTTTGATTGTATTTTGATTCTTGTGGATAAATTATGTAGATATTTGGGAGAAGTGGCCAAGGTATTAATTTTTTATTTTTCTAAAGCTAAACTAGTTTTATGTTTTATAATTTTGTTGTAGTTATTGTTTAATACTTCTACTTTCTTTTTCATCTCCAAATGATTTTGATTTTTTTCAGCTTTTACTGACAAAAGTTTGGATTGTAGATCTAATAATTCAGAATCCCGCTCTCTGATTCTTTTATACCAAGTTATGTTTTTATCATATATTTAAGCTTTTAATGAGTCCCATATTATTATTTTATTAATCTCTGTGGTGTAATTAATTTCAAAGAAGAACTGTAATTCAGATAATAACCAGGGTCTGAACTCTTTAATTTTAGTTATATATGTTGGAATTCTGGAGTTAAATATTAATGGTTTGTACCCATTTTGAAGTTTTAATATCAATGAATTGTGGTCTGAAAAGGGGCAGGGAGTAATTGAGGAATTAATGATTTTAGAGTGTAAGTCATGGGCAGCAAATATTTTATCTATTCTAGTTTGGGTACCAAATCTGTGATCTTAATTGAAAAACAACAAAGATTTATCTTCTTTAAATTTGAAAGTATTTACAAAATGAAATAATTCTACCCACTTGTTTAAAGCTTTTGATACAGCAGATGTACGCAGCGATCTTTTATTTGTAGTTTCAGAAATATCAAATATACAGTTAAAATCTCCTCCTAATATTAAGTTGCCTTTATAATTATTGGAAATAAAATCCAAGTGTCTTTTAACAGTTCCTGTTCCAATGTCTGGGAAACCGTATAGATTGGCTAGGGTCCCTATTCTGTTATTATATTTAACTATTACTAATGCCATAAGGCCTTCTTTATCTTCATACTTATAAATGATTTCTGGGTTAATCACATTTGTTTTCCGTAAAATTGTTACCCCTTTTGTCTTTGTCTTATAAGTGGATTGCACCAATATCATATATTCCTTAGGATTCCATTTGTAATTGTCATTTGTTTTGAAATGAGTTTCTTAAAGGAAGACAATTTGTGCTTTGTTCAGTTTTAAATATTTCAGTAGATTTTATGTCTTGCTAGGATTGTTTAAGCCATTGATATTTAAAGATAATAAAGTTAAATCCATCTTAGGTTATTTAGACTATGTATTTTTTTTATCGTGACTATTAAACATTTTCCTCTGATAACTATAAAGTATATGTTTGAGCTTTTAAAGGAAATTATCAGTTTTATACTTTGAATGTTTACCAATAAAGTAATGTTTTGGTCAGGCATACTAAAAATGTTTTTGTGAAATAACACATTTAAATTAATAAATGTTAACAAAACTAAGATCTGCACTAGCCATGGAATGAAAATCATTCCTAACCTGATGGATAAACCCAAGTCCATCAGATTATCACTCATACCTTGACAATCCAGAACATCCGAGCTCCATAAATTGAATTATCATATGGAGAATATTTGTAATAGGAATAAGCAATATTTATATTATTTTGAACATATATAGTACTATTGTAGATTAGACAGAATTCTAATATATTATAAATGTCTACTTATTGTATAAGCAGTTAATATTTACATGAAAGATAGATGACAAGCAATTCAATCATAGTAAAGCAGTTGCTCTCTTGAAACTGAAGCAGAGCATGTTTTTTTATATTGATATCACCGTTGTCACTCAGAACCATGCTAGTTTCATACAATTCTGTCTCAACTCCTCATGCATAAATTGTATTATCAGTCCACATGCATATTCTGTCAGTGTGCAACATATTGCACTGGATTTGATATTACAGGACTTGTGTAAGTGAAAGAAGACAAGATGGCATAGCCTGAAACTGGAGAAGTAGCAACAATTAAAAACAACCCAAGACAAAGGTCCACAATGGTTATTCTCTCAGAATAGCAGGGTAGGCATTTTAAAATCAGGACAGATCTGATTAAGTGGTGCCTGGAAATTTTTCTCTAAGATGGTCTTTAGTATAACTTGGTTAAGTATTTACCTGGACAATCAGACAAAAATGACACAGTAAATAGAACCCACTTTGATGAAAAGAAGCTGTCTAATGAAAAATCACTGGGTTGGTACTGGACATGTTACTTCTGATGTCTTTATAGGTGACATTGTTACATGTGGCACAAATATTTGAAACTTTGTAGTAATCAATCTGAAGCACAAATATGACAATAGACCTGGTAAAGTTAGTTGAACTGTGAGAAATAAGGCAGTTTAGAATCGGTTCAAAGAAGAACAAAGTAATGCACCTGGAAAACAAAACTCTAGACAATTACATTACTGGTATGAGGAAAAGCAGCAGAAGCAAAATTGAAAAAACACGTGAGAAGAAACATAACCCATATAAAATGAGAAGCATATTACTTCTCTCTGCAGGTAACTGATGTGAGCTAGTGTGAAGTATACTGTTCAGGTCTCAGGCACTTATCTCAATAAAGAAATTAAGAGGTGACCAGCACTTTAAAAAAGACAGTGAAAATTATATGGCGCCTGCATCAAAATTTATGCAGAGAGTCTAAGGAAAACGAGTTTGTAAATTCTTGCAAAAAGGAAAGAGGAAGTTAGAACAGTGAAGCTTTAAAGTATCTTATGGGAGTAAACAGAGTCCAACACTGGAGAATGTTTGCAAAGAAGACATTATATAACAAGTAAAGGATACAGTTTAAGACAGATGGTTAGTGGCTTGTGAGAAATGTAAGATTTATTTTCCCACAGGAGATGGGATAACACCCTTTTGAGAAAGATAGGTTAAAAACTCCGATAATGGATTGAACATAGGCAATACTTATGAATAGTGGAATTAACCTGTGGACTTTCTAGGATCTCTACATCGTACTAATCAGGCAGCAAATGGACTAGGTCAAACAAGTGAATTATATGTGCCATCTGAATTTATGCTTCTTTGTTTATCTCTGCACCAAATATAAGGTCATAGTGTCCATTTCTGTCACAGGAAGGTAATATCATTGTTTTAATCAGCAGAGCTAAAGGTTATCCTGTTGAAAGACAAACTGCTATTCATGATGTCTGAGTGTGTTGTACTGTACCTGTGGACAGAACAACCATCCTCGGTACCAGGTGCATAAACTGTGACTAGTGATGTGGCCTGTAGCAAAGCCTGGTCTGAGTTAACGCCATTGTGTTATTCTTTATGTTGATTGTCTCACAGTGTGACTGACTGATGATGAAATACTTCAAACTAGACAACATGTTAATTGGCTCTAACATTTAACCACTAGCCTTCTCTAAATGAAGAACAAGAACAATATGAATCCATCCCACCTGCAAGGTAGATTCTGAAGCCTTTAGCCAATTTATCCCATCATCTCACAAACTGCCTCTTCTGCTGCTAAGCATTACTATTCAGATTTGAGTTTTCAACATCATAGTCAAGGTTCCAACCTCTGTGCCAACACAGCCAGCAATTAAAACTTATATGGATAGATTTGAAAAACAAAAACAGCTGAATAGGAAAACCCAGAGCTTATTTAATAGTGACAAAATAAAAACAAAATAACAAGTATCCAGTTAGTCCTTTCTTCTCTAACCATCAGACTGAACACATCCAGCATCACTAAGCATTTATATAATACATAATCATGTGATTAAAATAGTTTAGTGCTTTAACCCTTTGTGTTTAAGGTAAGAAACAAAATCTCTGTTGTTTAACCTGATAGATAAAAAGCATTAAATTTAACTTGCCATAAATATACTTTCCACCCTAATTCTTCCTCAGCATCAGACTTATTGTCATACCTTGTAACATAATATGTGTCACTATATTCTATAGTATATTCTAAAAATATACCATAGAATACAGTGACACCAGTATAAAATATTTAGATGCGACTATATCAAAAGAAAATGGTAAACTTAGCAAGATATACAAAAAAAGAAATACAAAACAATTCTTTTTTAGATTGTTCTAGTATTCATCCCACCAGAACTAGGCAAAATATAGTGAGGGGGCAGTTAATGAGAGTAAATAGGCTCACCAAAAAGGATGAGCACTTTCTGAAAGAAAATGAGAGCATATGCAGCAGATTTATCCACAGAGATTATCCTGTGGAGATGGTAGAAAATAAATTGCAAAAAGTACGCAGTATTATGAAAAATGAAGTCAGTGAGAACGTGAACAGCAAAAATGTGGATTATTGTTTGGCTATGCAATTAGCATACAGTATAGATTCACTAGAGATTAAGAAGATAATCAGAAGAAATTGGAATATTATTAGCAGCTGTTCAGAAATAACTAAAGCAGTTGGCAACAAGCCTATATTTGTACAGAAAAAAGGCAAGAGTTTCAAGAATTTTTTTCAGAGAAACTTAAGCTTACCATTGAATAGCAGTGTAAAAACAGGGATATTCAAATGTCTCAGCTGTAATTTTTGTAATTATTTGTACACTGGAATGGAAAAAATAAGGATGAACAACAAGCTGATCAAAATCAGAGACAGATTTACTTGCAAATCTAAGTTTGTTGTATAGTTAGCGCTATGCATGCCCTGTCAGTCATTTTATACTAGTAGAACAACCAGAGAGCTTTACAAGAGAATATATGAGCACAAACATGGACTATCAGCTGCTAATGACAAAAATGGTTTAAGCAAGCATTATATTTCATCCAAATGTCAAGTGGATTTTAAATTTATTGTATTAGATTATATTGCAAGGTATGACAATAAGTCTGATGTTGAGGGAGGAAGAATTAGGGTGGAAACAATATTTATGGCAAGTTAAACTTAATGCTTGTTATCCCCCATGATTAAACAACAGAAAAGATTATGTTGCTTACCTGAAACACAAAGGGATAAAGCACTAAACTATTTTAATCACATGACTATGTATTATATAAATGCCTAGTGATGCTAAATGTATTCATTCTGAAGAAATCTCAAGGTTAGAGACAAAAGCACTAACTACATATTATTTTATAGTTTTTATTTTGTGACTATTAAATAAGCACTGGCTTTTCCTGTTCAGTTGTTTTTTTTTCCCTGTTTTGGATATAACAGTTTCACCTTTGATTGAATTATATGGATAGATTCACATAGTTTAAGGCTTCAACTTCAGAGTCTGTTATGTTGCAGATTTGAGAATAATTTCTACATAAGTAAAAGGAAATACGTAATCTGAGTTTCTATTATATAAAAAATGAAGGAAGGGTTCATCCGTGTCCATGTTAATAGGTGCTATAACACTCCATTTTACTGAATTACCTCACATTTTTACTTCATTGTCATCACACTATCATTAATGCTTAATGAGGTACAGAAGTTATGTATGAGTGTTATAAAACTGAGCTCTTAAGAGGGATGGTTTGACAGAAAATGCAGCCATTGTCAGATAGCTGTGGCCGACACATTTTGGTGAGGAAACATACTTCCTTTATACTGGGCAATGCGGTTGCACGTTACATCACTTACTCTAAATTATTCCAGTACAAGTAGACGTATGACCTATACTATAACAAGGCCTTTGTCTATTACACAGTTTTGTAGAACAGTGGTAGTCGACTATGTTGTCAGTTAACAAAATCAATATATTTGTCATAACTTCCTATTAAACTATTTTGTTGTGAAAACGTTATAGATGATCTATGCTGGCCTCAAGGCCTGTATGTGAATTCTAAAAACAAAGACTGCTTAAAGGATATCTTCTATACTAAAAGAAGAAAAGGGCAACGTTAAAATACTTATACAAATGTGGTTTGAGCTACAAGAAGGGAAGCTGACTGTTTTAAATCACATACCTAGGGAATACTAAACTGCTTTGTATTATCTTAGAATAAGAACAAATGTGAGTTACAAATACCAAGCCGTAAAATTCTGACCGAAAACTTTATTCATATGTAGCATGTCTTACACTGTAAACAACTACACGTTCCTACAAAGACAACAAATGTCTGCAGAAAATGTGTTGGCCTCCAGGCATGCTAATTGTATGCACTACCTACAGGGTATGATTAAAACCATAATGAGGATAGAGGGCTGATCAGCTTAAGACAGACAGGAAGGAAGTGATTTAGAATAAACCCAATCTCTACAGAGTGAACAGGAACATATTGCCCGTCTCTCCTGAGGGAAACCTAAACAGGCTTTTAAACCTGCTTGATAAGGTAGACCCACAATTAGCAACATGTTTTTGAAAGCTTTCACCTAGCAAAGCCTGAGGTGAGGCATGTTCTTAAATAGTCAGGGTACTGCAGTGGCCAAGACATAATACAGAACCCATCTACTGATATCAGAGAATCTGTGCAAACAGCATCTGATCAGTTTAGTGTTAGAATGACCACAACGCTATCATGTTTACCTACTTTGTGGTTTCTTCTGTTTATTTCTGACCTTTATCTCACTAAGAAATTGAAAATATTTTAGATTGTTTTTTGGGGGAGTGTTAGTAATAGAAAAATATTTTTTATGACACACAGGTTATTCTGCTGATAACTTAGGGATCAGAGGAAATCTGTGTATAATAATAGATACACTTTCTATTTAAGAAGACATCTGTAACATCCACCTATATGAACAAGCAAACCAGACCTCAGGTAATTACCATACAACAAAAAAGACACTACAGACACAACAGCACTTACTTTTGAATATCACATTGTTGTTGTACTGCATTGGTATGTCGCTTACAACTATTGGAAAGTTCTGGATTCACTTCTGAATAGCTGCAGCACCAGGCAGCCAGTGGATTTCTCCGTTCCTGTTCCCTACTTGGCATGATCTCACCTAACTTATGAGACCACTGAAGATCAGTTTCCAAGGAGGTAAGGAAACCCAATAAGAAGAACTGTGAGCCTTACTAGTTGGTAACGTACATATATATGTTGAGATATAAATGGAATTGCCACCACCTTGCCTGCTACTACCAATCTTATTACACTGCTGTTGCAACAATATTTTTGGGGTTAGATAGCTTGCAATGAATAACAGTTTGGGATGACAGAATGCTTAAAGGAATTATAGAGCACTAGAGGTCTAGTTTTTTCATTCTATAAAAATTGTTCACTGCTGTAGAACAATATCCATTTTGATTAACTGATGTGTAACAAAATTGTAATTTACTGCTTCCTGCATATACCTGCTTTGCTTACTGGCAACCAGTAAGTTGCTGGCAATGTTATGCATGTGCAAGTAAAACATAAGAAAGAGACGTGTACTATGGTTGTCATTCATTCAAATCCTGCTTGTTGATACTAAGAGACTAACTTACTGGGTTTATGGCAGAGAATTTTACTTGTTTGGCAAACACCCTGGAAAAATGGTACGAAAAAAAACAGTTACTCGTGAGGTTACCAAATATTAGTGGGGAAGTTAAAATACTCACATTGCAAGACAATTTGGCCTATCAGCCCTGACCAAATGGACTTCAATGACTTTATCTATGATAAGATGAATGAATACTGCATGCTTTATAAAGCTGTGGGATATTGAAACAAACATATCTGACTGTGCCCCAGCATGCACCACACACACACACACACACACACACACACACACACACACACACACACACTTATGCATATATAGTTATGTGCCCTCTCATTTTAAAAATCCATACATCCAGCCATCCACAACTCCCTTTCTTCCATTTTTGCACATGGGGGGAGGGGTGTCACTTCAACAGTGACAGTCATCTAGCGCCAAGATTTACACTGCTGGGTGGTTAGTGCTGACACAATAGTTCATCCAGACTACACACACACCTATGGCCAATTCAGAGTGCCCAATCCATGTACTATATTTCTTTTGACTGTGGGAGGAAACCAGAGCACCTGGAAGAAACCCATTTGAACATGGGGAGGACATGGAGACTCCACAAAGAAGGCACTCCAGTTGAGAGTCAAACTGGGGAACCTCTTGCTGTGAGGTGACAGTGCTATCCACTGCACTTCTGTGCCACCCACCCTCTCATTTTTAAAACAGAATGCAGTAAT
>NC_056735.1:1654663061-1654810561 GCF_019279795.1 Protopterus annectens | reverse complement strand
TATTACAGCAATCACTACACCATGCACATGCAGGCTATCTTAATCACATTATTACAGTCATCCCAGCAATGCACATACACAAGCTATCTTGATCACATTGCTACAGCACTGCACACAGACAAGCTATCCTTATCACATTATTATAGCCATCTCTGCACTATATACAGATAAGATACCCAGCCATCCTTATCACATTATTTACTTGTTTATAGGGTTAGAGCACCATTCAGTTCTGATCAAGTTCAGTCTTAGCTTTGGAAAATATTCAAAATACTTACAATGACTGTTAGATAATACTGATATACTGACATAGTAGTGTCAGTAAAAATATGGGATACAGTAATTACTTAATAATGAGGAAATCATATTATTATGAAAGGAAAATAAAGGAGTATAACAACAAGATATACAAAGATTTTATATATGCAAATGGTAAAATTTTGTAGACTGATAAAGCTGTATGAGAGGGCTAAAAACATTACAGAGATGTCAAAATACTATTACAACTATACTTGCTCTGCACACAGACAAGCTGTCCTGGAACCATTATTACAGCCATGTCTGTGCTGTGGACAGATAACCCATCCTTATCAAATTGTTATAGCCATATCTGCATTGCAAACATAAAAACTATCCTGGACACAGTACTACAACCATTTCTGCATTACACACAGACAAGCTGTCTTCATCACATTATAAAAACAATTTATGCATCACAAGTAGGCTTACATCATAATGATGCAGTCACATCATTGTGAAGGAAATAAAAAGAAGTATAGCAAACAATATATATAAAGATTTTATAAATACATAGAATATTTGTAGGCAGGTGAAGCTGTAAGACAGGGCTAAAAACATTGCACAGATGTCAAAATATTATTACAGCCATCTTTGCTACAACCATCACTGCACTTTTTAAAGGCAAGTTATCCTTATCATATTATTATAGCCAATTCTGCACTGCACACATACAACCTATCCTTATCACATTATTACAGCAATCTATGCACTGCACATAGACAAGCCATCCTTATATTATTACAGCCATCTCCACACTGCACACAGACAACCTATCCTTATCACATTATTACAGCCATCTCCACACTGCATACAGACAAGCTATCCATATCACATTATTGTACACATCTCATTATCCTCATTAGCACTCTTCAAGAAAAAGCTTGATGATTGGATGGGAGATAGGAAATTCACCCCAGGGATCACTTCTGTGGCTCTGCTTCACAGGGGCACAAGAAAATAATTTTCTTGGGTGGCAAAAGCCAGGGTACCTTTTTGGCTAGGCTTATATAGGCCCTAGGGCCAATAGCCTAGTACCTACCTATGAACCTATAAACCTATGAATCTCTACAGTACACAAGCACACGCTATCCTGGACCCATTGTTACAGCCATTTCTGCATTGTATGGAGAAGGTATCCTTATCACAGTATTACAGCCATCACTCCACTGCACACAGAGAAGCTATCCATATCACATTATTACAACTTTCTCTGCACTGCATAAAGACAGTCTATCTGGGACCCATTATTGTTGCCATCTCTGCACTACACACAGATAATTTATTTATTTATTTTATTTATTTAATAGTCTTTTGTTAACTGGGTTAGTCCACTGGGCTGGTGGCCCATTTTCAGTGGAGACCCGAGGAGAAAAGCTCCACAAGATAAAATAGCAGTGACAATAACAATAATAACAATGACAATAACAAAGTTTACATAACAAGTGAATCTGTTTACATAACAATGTACATTCATACAAATATACAGTCATGTGATAGTGGAGAAAAAAATAACAACATATAATATTCAGCATAAAGAAACCTAGTAAGTAGAAGGGGTTGAGCCCTGTAGTAAACAAGAAGATTTACAACTAGAGCATCTGAGAAAAAGCTCTTAAACATCTTCAGTCACAAAGCTGAGTTGGTAGAGAGGAAGAAAATAGGAATAATAAAAAGAAGGTTAGGATGTAGAGGGGATGAGGACGAGAGTTAGGGGACCAGAGTATGAGAGGAGAGGGGAGGGGACTGTGGTTGGTAAAGAAGAGAAAGATGATATGTAAGTATAGTATTGCTCAGTGGCAGAGCTGAGGGTCTGTGGTACTAGTGTATGAGAAAAGTTATATTATGTAAGGAGAGGAAAAATTGTTATGGTCTGATAGCTAGGTAAGCTTGTGTTAGGTTGGATGGTGACAGGTGCAAGAGGGAGAGTTAGCAAGGTAGCTCTTACGTTCTCTTTTAAAATAAATGAGGACTTAACAGAACGTATGCTGGTTGGAAGTTTGTTCCACACGGGGTAAAGAGCATTTAAGAACTCCAAAAAACGGCAAACTAATCCAAATGAACGACAACCACAGGGAACACTCCACACTGGTATTTATTAAATACCAAAATATTGTTAGATAATATCATGTCGGCTGCTTTTATATTTTTATATATATTTGTATTAAAGTTTTACTACTGTACTGTAGTATGATTATTCATGTTTAAGTACATGTATTTGTTCTTTATATGAAATGAGGGGAGGGGGAGGATTAAGAATGTTTAATGTTTTATCGGCTTAGACTAGAACACATGATGAGTGTGGAAGGATTTTTAAATATGATGCTTTCTTGTTATTTTATCTGATGAAGTTCTGGTTAAAAGACCGAACGAAAAGCGCATAATAAATACCAGTGCAGATTGTTCCCTGTGGTTGTCATTCATTTGGTAAAGAGCTTTTATAAAGTAATCTGCCAGTTGTTTTGTTAGGCCTGTAGGTGTCAAGTAGCAGTTGGTCAGCACTATGAAGGGATCACGAGGGTTTGTATAGGGATAGGAGGGTGGACAGTGAGGGACAGTTGATGGGTTTGTACAGCAGAGAATGTGTCATCAGTAGCTAAGAAAGTTGGAGTAGTTGATGGAATTTGAGCCATTGTAGTTGGTTAAGGGCGAGGCAATGGTGGGATTTATAAGGGAAATTACAGGCAAATTTTGCTATCTGGTTGTAGGTTTGTTGAAGTTTGGTTAAGAATTTTACTTGGAAGTGGGAAAATATAGGGGAATCATATAGTAGGCAGGGGAGAAAGCAGGCTTGAGCTAATGAAGTCCTAGAAGACATTTTTTTTGTTTTTATACAGTAAAAAGTATAAGTTTTTGATTGGCCTTTTTGATGGATTGTTGGATATGAAAGTCAAATTTCAGTTGATAGTCAATTGTGACTTCTAAAAGTTTGGTATGGGAGTCAGCATGATTGATGCTGTTGTCTAGGGAAGACAGACTGAAGGAAGTTTTAAGGTTGGATATAGATTTTGGAAGAAAAAGAACAAAAACAGCTTCAGGAAGAATGCCAATAAATATCCAAGTTCTGAAATGGACAGGTGCTGGTTTAAAACTTTCTTTATTACCACAAAACCAAGGTTAACGCCAAAATATCAGAAAAAGAACAAGCTTAGTTTTCTTAAGATTGAGGATGAGTTGGTTGTTGATTAACCAGTGTTCAAAGGTGTTAAAAGAAGCCTGGATGAGGGAGTGAAGGTCAGTAGAGTTGTCATAGAGGCTAAAAATTGCTGTCCAGGACAAAGAAAGAGCAGGTGCCAAGCTGAAAGCAATCTCTCCTTTGTTTGAACAAGCAATAATGTCACTGGTGAAATCCTCTAATGCTGACTTCGTGTCCAAACTGGCCACATCCACTAAGGGCAATCACAAGGCCTTCTTCACATACATCTGCAGTCTGAAAAGTAACACCCAAATCTGCTCTGAATTGGTAGTGAATAACACCACATACACAAATTCCGTAGATATAGCCAACCTACTGGCAGACAAGT
Organism: Protopterus annectens; assembly: GCF_019279795.1. Classification (NCBI taxonomy): domain Eukaryota; kingdom Metazoa; phylum Chordata; order Ceratodontiformes; family Protopteridae; genus Protopterus; species Protopterus annectens. Next base: position 1,654,806,740 of record NC_056735.1, on the reverse strand, counting down.
TCTGTGAAAACTTCACCCCCCTGTCCCCTATCCGTAAACCAGGACATCCCCAGCACCTGAACCCCTCCCCTCATCACCAGGGAGCAGGTGTTTAATGCCCTCTCAAAGGCAAAAAAGTACAGTCTCCAAGGGACCCAACAACATTCTTAGCTGTATCCTACATGAACTCAGGCATGAGCTGTCAGGTCTGTTAGGCACCCTATTCAACCAAAGCCTGAGAACTATCTTTGTCCCAGCCAAATGGAGGACAGCCACTGTGATCCCTCTACACAAAGATGGGAGCATCCACAGACCCAGGCAAGTATAGTCCCATCAACCTAACTAGCCTGATCTACAAGGCCGTGGAATGCATTATCATGGACCTTATAAACAAGGACATTGGCAACCTCCAAATGCTTGACCCACACAGTTTGTTTTTTGTCAAAGGAAGATCATGCCTGTTAAACTTGGTCAACTTCTTCAAAACAGTCACCAAAGCCGTGGATGAGGGGAAGATGGTGTACACCACCTACCTTGACCTAGCCAAAGCCTTCGACACTATTCCCCAATCAGGCATAATAGATAAACTCTCCCAGCTAGGCATCAACCCATATGTTACCAGATGGGTAGCTAACTGGCTCACTGATAGAACCCACTCAGTCAAAATAGGGGAAGTCACCTCTAGTAGTAGACCAGTAACAAGCAGTGTATCCCAAGGATCAGTTTTTGGGCCTCTACTGTTTGGATATACCTTTCTGAGGTGCAAGCCAAAACCAGTGGTCTGTGGCTGACCAAGTTTGTAGATGACTGCAAGCTGGATGCTGACTTAAATTCCACTAGTGATGTGAACATCCTCCAAGAGGTCCTTACCCAGACAAATGACTGATGTCAGAAGCATGGCCTCAAACTAAATGCCAAGAAATGCATTATTATCCCCTTTGGGGAAAATGGAGTCTCCTCTAATTATCGCATGAATAACAAAGTACTAAGCATGCAATCAGTCGTGAGAGACTTGGGCATCCAGATTGATATCAACTTGACTTTTGACCAGCATGTTGCCTCCATTGTACAGAAGGCTTTCTACTTGGTCATAAATAATGGTATTTTATTCAGGAACAAGGATGTCATAACATCCCTGTACTCCTCCCTTATCAGACACATTATTAAGTACAATGCTTCCTTTGGTATGTACCTTGCCAAGCACATGCAGCAGTTGGACAGACCACAGAGGTTCTTGACCAGGAAAATCCAGGGTCTTTTACAGCTGTCCTATACTGACAGGTTGAAAGCCCAGTCACTCTACTCAGTCTCGTACAGACTGCTCAGAGGTGACCTGTGTCTGGCATACAAGGCCATCTCAGACCCAGCCTTGATGGAGTTGCTGCATATCCATAATTCAAACTCCACTCGTGCAACCCGCACACAAGGCCTCAACCTGGTCTGTGACATTAATAGAACTTGTCGGTGGGATAGATTTCTGTCCCAAATACTCCCCTATCTATGGAATAAACTCTATCTTCATGTCAAGCATAGTACCTCTCTAGCCCTCTTTAAGAGGAACCTGGACAACTGGATGGAAAACAGAAAATATACCCCTGGGATCCCACCTGTGTCCCTGCTGGATAGGGGAAATAGGTGCTGACTTTGTGGGATCATGGGCAAAATTCTTGGCTAGGTTTATAAGGGCCTCCAGGCCAATAGCCTAGTATCATCCTATGAACCTATGAACCTATAATAAGAGTAGAATCATCAGAGTACTGGATAAGAGAAGAGCAGCAGCAGGTGGAGCGGAGATTGCTAGTAAAGATATTAAAGAGAAGGGGCCCTAGGATGGATCCTTGGGATACACCTGTTTGAATAGGTAGGAAAGGTGAGCAGGAGGTCTGCTATCTAACAGATTGCTGTCTATTTGTAAGATGATTAGAGAACCAGAGAGTAGTTGATGCAGAGAGGTTAAGTTCAGTTAGTTTAGTAAGAATCTTAGGGTGGGAGACAGTGTTGAATGCCTTGGATAGGTTAAGGAATAAGCATGACACCAGGTTATTGTTATCTCTTGCCTCTGCTACAGTTTGGGTGAAGGCTAGAACGGCTGTGGATGTGCTATGGCGGGGCCTAAATCCATGTTGAGAGGGGCTGAGGAGATTTTTTCCTGGAGCAGATATTTAAGAAGTTGTCTGTAAATACATTTCTCTAGAATTTTTAAGAGGGGGAGAGGATGGCTGTATGTCAGAAATTGGAAGGGTCTGTGGAGTTGCCTCCTTTGTGAAGTGGAATTGTGTAAAAGGATTTCCAAATTTCAGTGAGAGAGGATTCTTTAATGGACTGGTTGATGAGGATTGAGACAGGACATGCTATAGTAGTGGTTGCAAGTTTGAGAAATTGGGGGGGGGCAGGTTGTCGAAGGAAGGAGAGTATGGTTTAAGTTTCTACAAAAGGGATTTTATATAGGCAGTGAAAGCAGGTGTCAGGGAGAAGGATGAATGGAGGCAGTTGGTGGAGTGGGTGGGGGTTGTGATTGGTTGCTGTCGGAGGGAGTTAGTTTGCATATAGAGTCTATAAAGTAGTAGGGTGGCAGTTTCAAGAGGTGATTTATTGGGGAAAGGGTTAGGGGTGGAAGGTTTCCCTGGATGGAGGATATTATTCATGGTACACCAAAAGTTTTTAGGGTTTAAGGTGTAAGTAGATTGAGCTTCTTGGTAGAATTTGTTCTTGTCTTGGATACTGATTTTTTGCCAGGTTTTTTAATTCTCTGAATTTAAGAAGGAGAGAAGATTTGGACTCTGTCCATTGTTTCCAGGCAGTGTCTCTATGTTTCATGGTGGAAAGCGTATCTTTAGAAAACCAGGGTGCAGGATTGGATTTAATCCTAATTTTTATGATGGGTGCTAGGGTGTTTAGTATGTTTAGAAATATAGTGTTACAACTCACAAACAGCATAATTTACAGGAAAGTTAAACAGGTTAGACCAGTTGACAAGATACAGTTGGTTGTTGAAAGTTTCAGTGCTGAAATTGGTCAGGTTGTGGCAGTCTCTATAAAGGTGGGTTTTTGAGGTTTGAGAAGGTTTTCTTGGTATAGAGATGGGGAGGTGATCACTTAGGGAGTCTGGTAAAGTGCTGGGATTGTGGTACTGATTAGGGTTGGAAGTTAAAATCTAATCAAGAATGGAGCTGGAGTTTTTATTGATACTGGTGGGAGTAGAAATGAGTTGACTGAAACCAAAAAGGTTTACATTAAGGATAGGGGAGTGGGGGAGAGTTTATTCCAATCAATATTGACGTCACCTAGTAAGATTGTCTCATAGGGAATATTTTGTGAGATCTAGGATAGAATAGATTCAATAACAGGGATATTGTTACCATGGGGTATACAGATAGATGCTAGTACAAATTTCTTGTGTGGGTTAAGGTGACAGTTGAGAAAGGTCAATTCTGCGGTGGAGAAGTTGGGGAGTAGGGGGCGAGGGGGAGAAGTTAAGCTGTTCAGAGTACATGATAGCAACACCACCCCCTTTTTTGAAAGTCTGTCTTGTCTGAAGATGTTGTACCAGAGGGGTAGAAGTTATGTGTTTGCGATATGAGGTTTGAGCCAGATTTCCGAGAGAGTTAAGATGTGGGGGGAGTGGTGGGCTACCCAATCATGCAGTTTTGTGATTTTGTTTGGGAGACTTTGTAGGTTTATGGAGTAGATTGATAGGTGTTTATTTGGAGAGGGGGGGAAACTGTGCCAAGTAGGTGAGGTGGTAGAGTTGGAAAAAGAGGATGGCCCTGGATTTGGGTGGATGTCACCATTTGGTAAGAGTGTTATAGGAAGTAAATTAGGTTTAGAGAAATAGAAGTAGTAGGTAGTGGGTTTGAACTTAAGTCTGGGGGATGGGAGAACAGGACTGAGAAGTTTTAATTTGTGATAGATAATATAGGAGGTATTGTAGAGAGAGGGAGAGATAGGAAAGTGCAAGATTTTATAGTAGGAGGATGCTTCTTGGGTAAGACTGGATGATAGAGGAGGGTGAACTAGGTTACAGTGATAAGATGATATGCTAGATAGCAGAAAGTGAAGGGGAGTTAAGATGAAATACACTAGCATTCTGTTCTTGTATGTGGGTTTATTACTGAGATGAGGAGAGTGGAGGTATTGAATGTATAGAGGGTTTTGTAGGGGAGTTTTGAAGAGTACTAGGTAAAGGAGAAAATGTGAGTAAGTTATGGAAAAGAAGGAATGAGATAAAAAAAGAGGGGTAAAGCAAAGGTGGAGGGTGGGAAGTGGATTTGAGCTGTAGAGTTCTAAGGAAGAGGAAGGAGTGAGAGGTAGGAGATGTTGAGCAAGGTAGGGGAGGGGTGATTGAGTTGGGTAGATATGTAAAGTAATTGGATAATTGGAGTGAGGTGGAGGGGCTTACAGGCAGGTTAGAGTATAAACGTAGATCATGCAGACAACATGACCTTATCACATTATTAGAGCCATCACTGTACTCCATGAAGTCAAGAAATCCCTATCACATTAGTACAGCCATCACTTCACTGTATAAAGACAGCATATCTTTACCAGATTATTACTGCCACTTCTGCGTTGCACACATAGAAGCTATCCTTATCACATTATTACAACATTCTCTGCATTGCATAAAGACAGTCTATCTAGGACCCATTATTGTAGCCATCTCTGCATGTACACAGATATGATATACTTATCACATTATTACAGCCATCACTGCAACAGATGCTGTCCTTCTTATTTTATAATATTCAACTCTGCACTGCACAAAGTCAAGCCATCCTTATCATATTATTACAGCCATCTTTGCAGTGCACACAGACAAGCTAATCTGGACCCATTATTACAGCCATCACTGCATTATGTCCAGACAAAACTTTCCTCATCACATTACTACATCCATCTCTGCACTGCACAAAGATAATCTATCTTGAACACATTATTGCAGACATCACTGGACTGTATACAGTCAAGATATCATTATCACATTCTTACAGCAATCTCTGTACTGCACACAGACAAGCTGGCCATATCACATTATTACAATAATCCTTTCAATACACACAGACAAGCTGTTCTTATCACATTATTACAGCTGTTTCTGCACTGCACATAGACAAGCTATCCATATCACATTATTACAATCATCTCTTCACTGCACAAACACAAGCTGTATGAGACCCATTATTACAGCCATCTTTGCACTGCACACAGACAAACTATCCTGGATCTATTATTACACTCATCACTGCATTATATACAGACAAATATCCTTATCACATTATTACAACCATCACTGCACTCTATATAGACATGATATCCTTATCACATTATTACAGCCAACTCTGCACTGCACACCGACAAGCTATCCTTTTCATACTATTGCAGGAATCTCTGCAATGCACATAGACAAGCTATCCTTTTCACACTATTGCAGCAATCTTTGCACTGCACACAGACAAGCTATACCTATCACATCTTTACAGCCATCTCTACATTACAAAGAAGCTATCCATATCACATTATTGCAGCCATCTCTGCACTACACAATGGCAAGTTATCCTTATCGCACTATTGCAGCAATCTTTGCACTGCACACAGACAAGCTCTACCTATCACATTTTTAGAGCAATCTCTGCATTGCCTACAAAGAAGCTATCCTTATCACATTAGTACACCCATCCTTGCACTATACACACACAATCCTATCCTTATCACATTATTAATGCCATCTCTGTACATCACACAGACAAGCTAACCTGGACCCATTCTTACAGCCATCACTGCGTTGTTTACAGACAAGATATACTTATCACATTATTACAGACATCTCTTCACTGCACACAGACAAACTATCCTTATCACATTGTTACAGCCATCTCTGCACTATTAAAAGACAAGGTATCCTTATCACATTATTATAACCATGTCTGCACTACACACAGACACGCTATCCCTCTCACATTGTTACAGCCATCTCTGCACTGTATACAGATAAAACACCCTTATCACAGTATTACAACTATCTCTGCACTGCACACAGACAAGCCATCATTATCATCTTATTACAGCCATTGCTGCACTACACACAGACAAGCTATTTTTATCACAGTATCATAGCCATACTACACTGCACACAGACATGTTATCCTTAATACATTATTACAGTAATCTCTGAACTGCACACAGACAAGCTCTCCATACCATATGATTACAGCCATCCCTACACTCCACACAGACAAGCTATTATTATCACATTATTACAGCTTCCTCTGCACTGCACACAGACAATGTTTATTTATCACATTAATACAACCATTTCTGTATCATGCACAGACAAGCTGTCTTTCTCACATTATTGCAACCATCTCTGCACTAAACACAGACAGGTTATCATTACTACAATATTTCAGCCATCACTGCACTGCACACAGACAAGCTATCCTTACTATATTATTACACCCATCTCTGCTCTGCATCCAGACAAGCTATCCTTATAACATTATTACAGCCATCTCTGCACAGCACACAGACAAACTATCTCTGTGACATTATTACAGCATTCTCTGCACTTCAAACAGACAAGTTATCTTTACATTATTACAGCCATCTCTGCACTGCACACAGGCAAGTCATCCTTATCACATTATTACAGCCATCTCTGCACAAACTATCTGTATCACATTATTACCACCATCTCTGCACTGCCAACAGTCAAGCTATTCATATCACATTATTATAGCCATCTTTGCACTGCACACAGACAAGCTATCCTTAACACATTATAACAGGCGTCTCTGCACTCCAAATAAACAAGCTATCTTTATCACATTATTACAGCCATCTCTGTATTGCACACAGGCAAGCTATCCTTATCACATTATTACTTTATTTGCACTGCACACAAACCAGCTATCATTAACACACTATTACAGCCATCTCTGCACTGGAAATACACAGACTATTCTTATCACATTATTACAGCTATCTCAGCACTGCATGCAGACAAGCTATACTTATGACATTATTACAGCCATCTCTGCACTGTACAAAGACAATTTATCCTGGACTCATTATTACTGCCATCACTGCAAATTATCTTTATCACACTATTACAGCCATCTCTGCACTGCACACAGACAAGCTATCCTTATCACATTGTTACAACCATTTCTGCACTGCACAAAGACAGGCTATCCTTATCACATTATTGTAGCTATCTCTGCACAACACCCAGACAAGCCATCCTTATAACATTATTATAGCCCTCAATGTATTGCATACAGACATACTGTTCTTAAAGCATTATTACAACAATCTCTGCACTGCATATGGACAAGCAATCCTTATCACATTATTACAGCAATCTCTACACTGCACACAGGCAAGTTATCCTTATCACAATATTACAGCCATCTCTGCACTGCACACGGACAAGCTATCATATCACATTATTACAACCATCACTGCACTGCACAAAGACAGGCTTTCCTGGATCAATTATTAGAGCCATCACTGCACTTTATAGATACAAAATATACTTATCACATTATTACAGCCATTTCTGCATGGCACACAGGCAAGCTATCCATATCACATTATTGTAGCTATCTCTGCACAGCACCCAGACAAGATGTTCTTATCAAATTATTACAGCTGTCTTTGCACTGCACACAGACAAACTATCCTTATCTCATTATTATAGCCATCTCTGTACTGCACACAGACAAGCCATCCTTATCACATTATTATAGCCCTCAGTGCATTGCACACAGACATACTATTCTTAAAGCATTATTACAACAATCTCTGCCACTGCATAAAGTCAAGCCATCCTTATCACATTATTACAGCAATCTCTACATTGCACACAGGCAAGTTATCCTTATCACAATATTACAGCCATCTCTGCACTGCACACTGACAAGCTATCTTATCACATTATTACAACCATCACTGCACTGCACAAAGACAGGCTCTCCTGGATACATTATTAAAACCATCACTGCACTCTATAGAGACAAGATATTCTTATCACATTATTGCAGGCATTTCTGCATTCCATACAGACTAGCTAACCATAACACATTATTACAGCCATCTCTGCATTGCAATCACACAAATTATCCTTATCACATTATTACAACCATTTCAGCACTGCATACAGGCAAAATATACTTATGACATTATTACAAGCATCTCTGCACTGCAAAAATACAATTTATCCTGGACCTATTATTATTGCCATCACTGCAAGTTATCTTTATCACATTATTACAGCCATCTCTGCACTGTACACAGACAAGTTATCCTTATCACATTATTACAGTAATTTCTGCAGTGCACACAGACAAACTTTCCTTATCACTTAGAGCCATCTCTGCACTACAGACAAGCTATCCTTATCACATTATTATAGCCATGTCTGTACTGCATACAGACAACCTTTCCTTCTCACATTGTAATAGTCATCTCTACACTATATACAGAGAAGATATACTTATCACAGCATTGCAGCCATCTCTGCACTGCACACAGATAAGCCATCATTATCACATTATTATAGCCATATAATGTGAGCACATAGACATACAATTCTTAAAGGATAATTACAATGATCTCTGCACTGCACATGGACAAATGATCCTTATCACATTATTACAGCAATCTCTGCAATGCACATGGACAAGCCATTCTTATCACATTATTATAGCAATCTCTCCACTGCACACAGACAAGCCATCCTTATCACATTATTACAGATATCCCTACACAAATAAACTATTCTCATCACATTATTACAGCCATCTCTGCACTGCAAATAAACAAGCTATACTTATCACATTACTATAGTCATCTTTGCACTGCACACAGACATGCTCTCCTTATCTCATTATTAAAACCATTTCTGCACTGCACACAGGCAAGCTATCCTTATCACATTATTGTAACTATCTGTGCACTGCACCCACACAAGATGTCCTTATCACATGCAGGCAGACAAGCCATCCTTATCACATTATTATACCTATCTATGCAGAGCACATAGGCATACTATTCTTAAAGCATTATTACAATTATCTCTGCACTGCACATGGACAAGTCATCCTTATCACATTATTACAGCAATCTCTCCACTGCACACAGACAAGCTATCCTTATCACATTATTACAACCTTCTCTGCACTGCATACAGACCAGCTATCCAGCTATCATTAACACAATATTACAGCCATCTGTACACTGCACCCATAAATGCTATCTATCCTTATCACATTATTACAGTACTCTCTGCACTGCACACAGAAAAGCCATAGTCAACACATTATTACAATCTTCTTTGTACTGCACACAGACAAGTTATCCTTATCACATTATTAGCCATCTCTGCAGTGCACACAGGCATATTATCTTTAACACATTATTACAACAATCTCTGCACTGCACACAGGCAAGCCATCCTTATCAGATTATTACTGCAATATCTGCACTCACACAGGCAAGTTATCCTTTAAACATTATTACAGCTATTTCTGCACCGCATGCAGACAAGCTGTCCTTATCCTAATACTAATGGCATCTCTGCACTCCACACAGACACAGTATCCTAATTTTGTTATTATAATCATCTCTGCACTGCACAAAGACAAGCTATATTTATCATATTCTTACAACCATTTCTATAGTGCACACAAACAACTTAATCTTTACCAATTATTACAGCCATCACTGCATTTTATACAGACAAGATATCCTTATAAAATTATTACACCCATTTCTGCATTGCACAAAGACAACCTACCCTGGAGACTTTATTAAAGCCATCACTGCACTGTATATAGACAACATATCATTATTGCATTATTACAACCATCTCTATACTGCAGACAGAGAAGGCATCCTTACCACATTATTACAGCCACCCCTGCACTGCACACACTCAAGCTGTCCTTATCACACTATTACATCTGTCTCTGCACTGCATGTAGACAAGCTATTCATATCACATTATTAAAATCATCTCTGCAATGCACAAACAAAAGCTATACTAGACCCATTATTAAAGCCATCTCTGCAATTCACACAAACAAGCTATCCTTATCACATTATTACAACCATTTCTGCACTGCACACAGACATGCTATCCTAACCACAGTATACAGCTATATCCACACTGCACACAGACAGGCTATTGTAGACCCTTTATTGCCACCACCACTGCATTGTATACAAACAAGATATCATTATCACATCAGCCATCTCTATACCACACACAGATATGCTATTCTTATCATACTTTTAAAGCCATCTCTGTAAGCTATCCAGGACCCATTATTACTCTCATCACTGCACTGTATACAGACAAGAAATATTTATCACATTATTACTGCTATCTCTGCATTGCACACTGACAAGCTATCCTTCTTGTATTACTATAGGCATCTCTTCACTACACACAGACAAGCTATTCTTATCACATTAGTACAGCCATCTCTGCAAAGTACACAGGCAAACTATCCTTATGACATTATTACAGCCATCTCTGCACTGCACACAGAAAAGCTATCCTTATGAAATTATTACAACCTTCTCTGCAGTACACACAGACCAGCTATCCTTATCACATTATTATAGCCATCTGTGCACTGCACAAATACAAGCTATCCTTACCACATTTTTTAGAACCTTCTTTACACTGCACACAGACAAGCTCTCCTTATCAAATTATTATAACCATTTCTGCAGTGCACACAGACATACCATCCTTAAAACATTATTACAACCTCTGCACTGCACACAGTCACTCCATCCTATTCACATTACTACAGCAATATTTGCACTGCACACAGGCAACTTATCCTTATCACATTATTACAGCCATTTCTGCACTGCACACACACACACACACACACACACTTGTTATCCTTATCATAATATTAATGCCATCTCTGCACTCCACACAGACAATTCCAGTCTCATACTTATACACTTTCCTCTCTCTTTTCTTATCTATCATGTTCTTTTTTTTTCTCTCTTACCTCCTACCATATTTTAGTCCAAATCTGATAATTTTAAGTATTACTAAACCAGGACTTAATTTTTTATGTTGAGCACAATACTTACTTATCCTATCAAACTATGTTCCCTTCATTTTGTTTTGTATTGACTGTCTGTACAATTTGTGGAGCTTTTCTCCCCGGGCCTCTGCTGAAAAAGGAGTTGTCTCCAGTTAGACTAGCCCGGTTAACAAATGTTAAATAAAATAAAATAAATAAATAAAATTATCCTTACTGTACTATTATATTCATCTCTACACTGCACAAAGACAAGCTATCCTTATCATATTATTACAGCCACATCTGTAATGCACTGGCATCTTAACCTGCACCTATTATTATAGCCATTGCTGCATTTCATACAGACACAATATCCTTATCAAGTTATTGCAGCCATCTCTGCACTGCACACAGACAATCTCCTCTGGAGCCTTTATTACAGCCATCACTGCACATTATACCAATAAGATATCACTGCCACAGTGTTACAGTCATCTCTGCACTGCAGACAGACAAGTTGTCCTTATCACATTATTACAGCTGTCTCTGCACTGCACATAGGCAAGCTATCCATATCACATTATTAGAATTATCTCTGCAGTACACACATAAAAGCTATACTTGACCCATTGCTACAGTAATCTCTGCAATTCACATGGACAAGCTATCACATTATTACAGCTATCTCTGCATTGTACACAGACAAGCTATCCTAGACCCATTATTACAGTGACCAATGCACTGTATACAGACAAGAAATCCTTATCACATTGTTGCAACCATCTCTACACCATACACACACAAGCTATTCTTATCATATTATTAAAACCATCTCTGTAAGCTATCCTGGACCAAATATTACGCTCATCACTGCACTGTATACAGACAAGATATCTTTACCACATTATTACTGCCATCTCAGCATTGCAAACAGGGAATCAATCCTTATCACATTATTACAACTTTCTCTTCACTGCATAAAGGTAATCTATACCAAACCCAATATTATGGCCATCTCTGCACTGCACAAAATCAAGCTATCCTTATCAAATTAATATGTCTATCTCTGCACTGCACACAAACAACCCTATTCTTATCCCATTATTATAGGCATCTCTGCACTGCACAGAGATGGGATATCCTTCTCATAGCTTTATAGCCATCTCTGCAATGTATACATATAAAATATCCTTATCACAGTATTACAGCCATTTCTGCAGCTCACACAGATAAGCTGTCTTTAACACATTATTATAACCGTCTCTGCATTGCACACAGAAATACTATCTTAGCACATTATTACAGCAATCTCTGCAGTGCCCACAGACAAACTATCTGTATGACATTATTGCAGAAATATCTACACTGCACACAAGCTATCCTTATCACATAATTGCAGCCATGTCTGCACTGTACAAACACTAGCTATCCTTATCACATTATTAATGCCATCTCTGCACTCCACAGAGAAAAGCTGTCCATGTTGTTTTATTATATTCATCTCTGCACTTCACAAAAAAAAACTATTCTTGCCATATTATTACAGCCATCTCTGCAGTGCACACAGACAAGCTAATCTGGACCATTATTACAGCCATTACTGCATTATATACAGACAATATCTCCTTATCACATTATTACATCCATCTCTGAACTGCACAATGATTATCTATCTTGAACCCATTACACCCATCACTGCACTATGTACAGACAAGATATAATTATCACATTCTTACAGCAATCTCTGCACTGCACACAAACAAGATATCCTTATATCATTATTACAGCTATCCCTGCACTGCACTGCACACAGACAAGCTAGCTACCCTTATCATATTATTACAAACTTCTCTGCACTGCATACAGACCAGCTATCCAGCTATCCTTAACACAATATTACAGCCATCTATGCACTGCACCCAGACAAGCTATCCTTATCAAATTATTACAGCGCTCTCTGCACTGCACACAGACAAGCCATACTTAACACATTATTACAACCTTCTTTGTATTGCAAACAGACACGCAATCATTATCACATTATTATAGTCATCTCTGCAGTGCACGCAGGCATATTATCTTTAACAGATTATTGCTACAATCTCTGCACTACACACAGGCAAGCCATCCTTATCAGATTATTACATCAATCTCTGCACTGCACACAGGCAAGTTATACTTTAAAAATTGTTACAGCCATTTCTGTACCACACACAGACAAGCTGTCCTTATCATAATATTAATGCCATCTCTGCACTCCACATAGACAAACTATCCTAATTTCATTATTATAGTCATCTCTGCACTGCACAAAGACAAGCTATCCTTATCATATTCTTACAATCATTTCTGTAGTGCACACAAACAACTTAATCTTTACCGATTATTACAGCCATCACTGCATTTTATCCTGACAAAATATCCTTATCAAATTATTACAGCCATCTCTGCATTGCACAAAGACAACCTACCCTGGATACTTTATTACAGCCATCACTGCACTGTATACAGATAAGATATCTTTACCACATTATTACTGCCATCTCAGCATTGCAAACAGGGAATCAATCCTTATCACATTATTACAACTTTCGCTTCACTGCATAAAGGTAATCTATACCAAACCCAATATTATGGCCATCTCTGCACTGCACAAAATCAAGCTATCCTTATCAAATTAATATGTCTATCTCTGCACTGCACACAAACAACCCTATTCTTATCCCATTATTATAGGCATCTCTGCACTGCACAGAGATGGGATATCCTTCTCATAGCTTTATAGCCATCTCTGCAATGTATACATATAAAATATTCTTATCACAGTATTACAGCCATTTCTGCAGCTAACACAGATAAGCTGTCTTTAACACATTATTATAACCGTCTCTGCATTGCACACAGAAATACTATCTTAGCACATTGTTACAGCAATCTCTGCAGTGCCCACAGACAAACTATCTGTATGACATTATTGCAGAAATATCTACACTGCACACAAGCTATCCTTATCACATAATTGCAGCCATGTCTGCACTGTACAAACACTAGCTATCCTTATCACATTATTAATGCCATCTCTGCACTCCACAGAGAAAAGCTGTCCATGTTGTTTTATTATATTCATCTCTGCACTTCACAAAGAAAAACTATTCTTGCCATATTATTACAGCCATCTCTGCAGTGCACACAGACAAGCTAATCTGGACCATTATTACAGCCATTACTGCATTATATACAGACAATATCTCCTTATCACATTATTACATCCATCTCTGAACTGCACAATGATTATCTATCTTGAACCCATTACACCCATCACTGCACTATGTACAGACAAGATATAATTATCACATTCTTACAGCAATCTCTGCACTGCACACAGACAAGATATCCTTATATCATTATTACAGCTATCCCTGCACTGCACTGCACACAGACAAGCTAGCTACCCTTATCATATTATTACAAACTTCTCTGCACTGCATACAGACCAGCTATCCAGCTATCCTTAACACAATATTACAGCCATCTATGCACTGCACCCAGACAAGCTATCCTTATCAAATTATTACAGCGCTCTCTGCACTGCACACAGACAAGCCATACTTAACACATTATTACAATCTTCTTTGTATTGCAAACAGACACGCCATCATTATCACATTATTATAGTCATCTCTGCAGTGCACACAGGCATATTATCTTTAACAGATTATTGCTACAATCTCTGCACTACACACAGGCAAGCCATCCTTATCAGATTATTACAGCAATCTCTGCACTGCACACAGGCAAGTTATACTTTAAAAATTATTACAGCCATTTCTGTACCACACACAGACAAGCTGTCCTTATCATAATATTAATGCCATCTCTGCACTCCACATAGACAGACTATCCTAATTTCATTATTATAGTCATCTCTGCACTGCACAAAGACAAGCTATCCTTATCATATTCTTACAACCATTTCTGTAGTGCACACAAACAACGTAATCTTTACCGATTATTACAGCCATCACTGCATTTTATCCTGACAAAATATCCTTATCAAATTATTACAGCCATCTCTGCATTGCACAAAGACAACCTACCGTGGATACTTTATTACAGCCATCACTGCACTGTATACAGACAACATATCACTATTGCATTATTTTAGCGATCTCGATACTTCAGACAGAGAAGCCATCCTTAACACATTATTACAGTGATCCCTGCACTGCACACAGACAAGCTGTCCTTATCACATTATTAAATCTGTCTCTGCACTGCATGTAGACAAGCTATTCATATCACATTATTAAAATCATCTCTGCATTGCACAAACAAAAGCTATACTAGTCCCATTATTACAGCCATCTCTGCAATTCACACAGACAAGCTATCCTTATCACATTATTACAACCATCTCTGCACTGCACACAAACAAGCTATCCTTATCACATTACTACACCTATCTCCGCACTCCACACAGACAGGCTATCATAGACCCTTTATTGCCACCACCACTGCACTGTATACAGACAAGATAACATTATCACATTGTTACAGCCATCTCTATACCACACACATACACGCTATTCTTATCATACTATTAAAGCCATCTCTGTAAGCTATCCTGGACCCATTATTACACTCATCACTGCACTCTATACAGACAAGATATCTTTACCACATCATTACTGCTATCTCTGCATTGTACACAGAGAAGCTATTCTTATCACATTATTACAACTTTCTCTGCACTGCATAAAGACAGTCTATACTGGACCCATTATTACGGCCATCTCTGCACTGCACAAACACAAGATATCTTTATCATATTATTACAGCCATCTCTGTACTGCACACAGGCAAGTTATCATTATCACATCAATATAGCCATCTCTGCACTGCACACAGACAAGCTGTACTTGTTATATTATTATAATCATGTCTGCACTGCACAAAGACAACCTATCCTTATCACATTATTGCAGCCATCTCTGCACTGCACACAGACAAGGTATCCTCATCAAATTAATAAAGCCATCTCTGCACTGGACAGAGACAAGCTATTCTTATCCCATTATTATAGCCATCTCTGCACTGCACATAGGTGTGCTATCTTTCTGACATCATTATAGCCATCTCTGCAATGTATACAGATAACATATCCTTATCACATTCTTATAGCCATCCCTGCATTGCACACAGAAATATCCTGAGCACAGTATTACAGCCATTTCTGCACTGCCCGCAGACAAGTTATCCATATCACATTATTACAACAATATCTGCATGGCACACAAGCTATCCTTATCACATTATTACAGCCATCTCTGCACTGTACAAACACTAGCTATCCTTATCTCATTATTTGTGCTATCTCTGCACTACTCAGAGAAAAGCTGTCCCTGCTATTTTATTACATACATCTCTGTACTGCACAAACTATCCTTATCATATTATTACACCCATCTCTGCTGGGCACACAGACAAGCTAATAGGGACCCATTATTACAGCCATCACTACATTATATACAGACAAGATCCCTTTATCACATTATTACATCCATCTCTGTACTGCACAAAGATAATCTATCCTGAAACCATTATTACAACCATTACTGCACTGTATACAGACAAGATATCATTATCACATTCTTACAGCCATCTCTGCAATGCACACAGAAAAGCTACCCTTATCACATTATTATAGCCATATCTGCACTGCACATAGACAAACTATCCTTATCACATTACTACAACTATCTGTGCACTGCACACAAACAAGCTATCCTGGACCCATTATTACACCAATCTCTGCACTTCACACTGACAAGCTATCCTTATTGTACTATTGCAGCAATCTTTGCACAGCACACAAACTATACCTATCACATTTTTACATCCATCTCTGTCACATTATTACAGCCATCCCTGCACTGTGCACGGACGACCTATCATTGTCACATTATTAATGCCATCTCTGCACTGCCCACGGAGAAGATGTCCTTATTATATTATTATAATCATGTCTGCACTGCATAAAGACAAGCTATCAATATCATATTATTACAGCCATCTCTGCACTGCACACAGACAAGCTATCCTTACAGCCATCTATGCACTGTAAAAAGAAAAAGTGTCATCACATTATTATAACCATGTCTGCACCGCAACTGACAAGCTCTCCCTCTCACATTGTTATAGCCATCTCTGTACTATATACAGATAAAATATGCTTATCACAGTATTGGAACTATTTCTGTACTGCACACAGAAAAGCCATCCTTACCCCATTATTACAGTTATATCTGCACTGCACACAGACACAGTATCTTTATCACATTATTATAACAATCTCTGTACTATGCAGAGACAAGCTATCCTTCTCATAGGTTCATGGGTTCATAGGTAGGTACTAGGCTATTGGCCTTAGGGCCTATATAAGCCTATCCAAAAAGGTACCCCGTCTTTTGCCACCCAAAAAAATTATTTTCCTGTGCCCCTGTCAAGCAGACCCACAGAAGTGATCCCCGGGGTGAATTTCCTATCTCCCATCCAATCATCAAGATTCTTCTTGAAGAGTGCTAATGAGGAGCTTTGATATAGATAGGCAGTTTGTTCAAGAATATGGGAAATCTCTGGGACAGGAATCTATCCCTCCAGCATGTTCTGTTTATTGTTGTGACAAGGTTTAGGCCCCTAGAGCATGTTGCTCAGAGGGACTGGGATTTCTTTAAGTGGAGCATGCCCAACAGCTCTGGGTTTGACATAGCTTTGTATGTTAGGCAGAGATCGCCTCTGAGTAGGCAATATGCGATGGAGTAAAGCTGGAGTTATTTGAGACAGTCTGCACAGGGCATCTATTTGAGGCCAGTAATCCTCTTTGTGAGGTATGTCTGCGGCCTTTCCAGTTGTTGTAGATGTCTAGTGAGGTACATGCCAAAAGGGGCACTGTATTCTATAATGGGTCTAATGAGTGAAGAGTAGAGGGCAACAATGACCTCTTTTTTTCCTGGATGAGAAACCTTTTCTGATGAGGTGTGCCACATAGAAGGATTTCCTGGCTACTGTGGTGTGCGATTATCAAAGGAGAGACTACTATCCACCTGTGTCCCAAGGTCTCTTATCACACTTTCAGTGTTAAGTAGACTACCGCCTATGTGGTAGTTCATGGGTACAGAGTTTTAACCAAAAGGAATGACAATGCACTTTTTGGCATTGAGCTTGAGGCCATGGCTTTGACACCAGGCATCCGTCTCAGTGAGGCCCCTTTGTAGGATGTCCACATCGTTAGGAGTTTTGATTAAGGCTCCTAGTTTGCAGTCATCTGTGTGAACTTTGTTAGCCAAAGACCTTTTGTGTTAGCCTGTACTTCAGAGAAGTAGATACCAAACAGGAGAGGACCCAGGACTGAACCCTGTGGTACTCCACTTGTCACTGGTCTGAAATCAAAGATTTGGAATCTGCTACTTTCACAGTGTGGGTTCTGTCAGTGAGCCAGTTGGCAACCCATTTTGTGACATAGAGATTTATACCAAGTTTAGTGAGTCTATCTATAATTCCAGAGTGGGGGATGGTGTTGAAAGCCTTGGTGAGATCTAGATAGGCTGTGTGAACCATCTTACCCACATTTATGGCTTTGGTGACTGCTTCAAAGAAGTCTATCAGGTTTAGGAGACACAATCAGCCTTTTACAAACCCAAAATGGGTTGGGTCCAGAGTTTGGAGATTACCAATGTCATTGTTTATAAGTTCCATGATGATACATTCCATAGCCTTGCAGACCAGGCTCATCAGGCTAATAGGGTGGTAGTTCCCAGGGTCCGTGGTGACTCCCCCTTTGTGGGATGACCTTCACTGTGCACCATTCATTGGGCACAAAGCCTGATATAAGGCTATGATTGAACATGGTACTTAGGTGGGGTGCCAGTTCATTCTGCAGTTCATGTAGAACGCAACCTGGGATGTTGTCAAGTCTCATGGA
Organism: Protopterus annectens; assembly: GCF_019279795.1. Lineage (NCBI taxonomy): Eukaryota > Metazoa > Chordata > Ceratodontiformes > Protopteridae > Protopterus > Protopterus annectens. The sequence goes on along the minus strand of NC_056735.1, from coordinate 1,654,787,729 downwards.
TGATGTTTTCTTGGCTTTGGAGAGTGTGGTTTTTACCTGTGCAGCCGGGATTACAGGAACTTTGCCTTCTTCCGGTATAGAGATGGGCCTTTAGGGGGTAAGAGGGGGTAAAGTTAGCACTAAACCTATCTGCCAGGATGTTGGCAATATCAGTTGGTTTTGTATATTTAGTGCCATTGTGCTGTAACTCAGAGCTGATCTGAGTGTTGCCATTGAGATTTTTGGCACAGCTATAGAATGCTTTGTAGTTGTCTTTAGAATCAGTAGCAATTTTGTTTTCTTAACTAGCTTTGGAGGCTTTTATGAGGGATCTCAGCTTCTTACTGAGGCTGACCAGAGAGTACCTCCAATCATGGGATTTTACTCTTTTTTGCAACAGTTTGTTTCTTCTGTTGTAGAGTTTGTTTATGGCAGGGGACGACCAGATTGGCTTCCTTTTTTTGGAGGATAGCATCTTAGTTCTGTTAGGGATTGCATGATCCATGCACTCGTGTAAGTGCTTATAAAGTGCATTTGTGTAGAATTCGGCAGTCGTACCTCTACTGTCTGTCTGCATGGGTGTCATTAGGTTTGCCACTTCTGTCTTAAGAAGCATGAAGTTGGCTTTGGAGAAATTTTTTACAGTGGTTTCCCTAATGGGGGTGAGGTTGGGATGTGGATGTCTAGGGTGATTAGCTTGTGGTCGGATCTGACCAATGAGGAACTGACCTCTGGTGTGGATCACCTTTTGTCTGTGTTGGTAATGACCAGGTCTAGGATATTGCTGCCCCTGGTAGGAGTGTGGATAAGTTTATCCAAGGCATTGGAATTTATGAATTCCAGATAACATTGAGCAAAAGAGTTGGTACATGACTAGTTTTCCCAATTAATGGTGAGCTAGTTGAAATTGCCCATTATTAGGGTGTTAGGTTGTACCCTAATATTTCCAGTGTATCAAGAAATGAGGAGTGGGAATGCTGGGGCATGGTGGGGGAATCTGTAGCAAGCTATAATTTGGATTGCGGTCTTGCCCAGAGTTAGTTGTACTTGGATATTCTCGGATGCATTATGCTGAGCAACTAGCCTGGAGGTGTGGATATCCTTAATGAATATGGACATGCCTCTGCCTTTAGTGTTTCGGTCCAGGTTAGATGGACGAAAGGTGTGGTATGAATTATAGCCTATTAATGCAGAGGTGCTCTCTGCAGCCTTGAACCAGGTCTCTGTCACTGCACAGATGTCAATGTTCTCCATTTTAAGGAGTGCCTCGAGTGAGTGCATTTTAAGGTTTAGACTTCTAACATTGAGTAACATTACCCTCAGATTTTGCTTGTACCTGTTATGGTGGTGAATTTCTCATTTGAACCTTGCCTAAAAAAGCCACCATAGGGGTGGCAAGGGCCTTAGCCAGTATCCAGAATCCCAAGGGCGACAGGTGCAGGCCATCTCTGGCAAAGCATTATGGTCTGTCGATCATGTCATCCCAGGCAGACAGATACTAGATCTCCTTAGAATGACAACAGAAGCTTAGCCAATTGTTGAAGTCAATCATTTTGTACTTGTACTGTGGTATAATTCTGGGTGATGGCAGGATGCTACTCAGGGCTAGGGTCATACCTGCCTGGGCTACAAGATCGGAAAGGTCCTCCTTGTATCTTTTCATGTAGTCCATGGAGGTACGTCTCAGGTCATTCACACCAACATGGACAATGACAGAGTCATATTTGTACTTGTTGTGGAGTGACCTGAGTGAGTGCATTATGTGGCAGATCCTGCCACCCAACAGGTAGCTGACAGTAACTTTCTCCTTGTTTAGCCTGGTGAGAGGAACATCAGCCTGCTTGACTATAGAGTCACCTATGACTAGAGTGTTGGGTACGTTGTTATGCCTTATCGGCTGTGGTTGAGTGGCACACTGAGTTTGTGGGGTATGTGTCTTTCGGTTTGTGTTGGGGGGTGGAGGTTGCTTGTGTTTCTGCTTTGGAGGTCCCTGTTGCTTGGGCAGAATTTTATTGAAAGCCTCTGCGAATGTAGGTGTGTGTTTTGTGTTTCTATGTGTGCATTTTGGTGGTGTAGGCTTTGAGGGACTATGTGATGAGTGTGGTGTGGTGCAAGTGTTTACCTTCTCCTCTTGACTGCCTAATCTAGTCTTGGGTGAAGAGACCTTTGCTTCCGGTTTGGCTATGTAAGCGCATCTCTCACAGGTTGTAGTGTCGGGTGCTAGGAGGAGGGGGTTGTCTGTGTGCATAAGGCAATTGCTGCATTGCCACATGATGCCCAGATTCATCAGGTAGACAGGAGAAAGCACTAGGAGCTGACCCTTAGACATGCCTTGATAGGTGCTTATTTATTAAGTACTAAAAACTGTTTTCCACTAGACAATTGAGGAAAGTTGAGTGTTGTAGTAATTTGTAGCTTAATTTGTAGCTTATTTAGTGTTTACAATGAGTTATGAACAAGTGCTGAGCTCAAAGAAACAGATTTGCTTGCTAAAACTAAAACTGGCTAGTTCTAAGGGAAAATTCAAAGAGCAGACTTTATGGCACTGGGCGATGCATAAAGTGTTTTTTTAGATAAGCTGCCTAGTGCTTACCACTCCCACTGATAAGCTAGAAGGCTTCCTTCCAACACAGAAAGGCTTGGGGTCTCAGAAACTTACAAACAGTCCTGGATACAGCAAATCTGTATCTGGACTAGACTACTTACAGGAAAGGCAGGAAACAAGCTTAGAAATATTTTTTTTTTGGTAAAGTGGAAAGGGAGAAAGGAGGAGCAGAAGATAATTCAAGGTTAAGAATTGTTTATAGATATAAATTGTTTATAGCCATATCTGCAATGCACACAGATATAATATCCTTAAAACATTATTACAGCAATCTCTGCACTACACACAGATAATCCATCCTTCTCACATTATTAAAACCATTTCTCCACTGTACGCACACTGCTTATCCTTATCACATTATTAATAGCATCTCTGCACTGCACGCAGACATGCTGTCCTTGTTATATTATTATAATCATCTCTGCAGTGCACAAAGACAAGCTATGTTTACCACATTATTACTTCAATATCTGCATTGCAAACAGAGAAGTTATCATTTGTCACATTATTACAACTATCTCTGCACTGCAGAAAGACAGTCTATCCTGCACCAATTATTTTAGCAACCTCTACACTGTACAAAGACAAGCTATCCCACTCATTTTGTTATAGCCATCTCTGCATTGTATACAGATAAATATCCTTATCACATTATTACAACCATCTCTGCACTGCACACAGGCAAGTTATCCTTAACAAATTATTGCAGTTATCTCTGCACTGCAGACAGGCAAGCTCTCCTTATCATATCATTACAGCCATCCCTACACTGTACACAGACTAGCTAATGTCACATTATTACAGCTTTGTCTGCGTTGGACAAAAACAAGGCATATTTACCGTATTAATACAACCATCTCTGTACTGTGCACAGACAAGCTATCCTTGTCACATTATTACAGCCAACTCTGCACTGTACACAGACAAGTTATGGTTACCATGCTATTTTGGCCATCTCTGCATTGCATCCTTCTTGTATTACTATAGGCATCTCTGCACTCCACACAGACAAGCTATACTTATCACATTATTACAGCCATCTCTGCAAGGCACACAGACAAACTATCCTTATGACATTATTACTGCCATATCTGCACTTCAAACAAACTACCCTTACCACATTATTATAGCCATCTCTACACTACACAAGCAAACTATCCTTATCACACTATTACAGCCATCTCTGCACTGCAAACAGACAAGCTATCCTTATCACATTATTATAGTTATCTTTGCACTGCACACAGACAAGCTATCCTTATCACATTACAGTAGCTATCTCTGCATGGGATACAGAAAATCTGCCCTTATCACATTATTACAGACATCTCTGGACTGAACACAGACAATCTATCCTTATCAAATTATTACAACCTTCTCTGCAGCTATCCTTAACAAATTTTTAGAGCCACCTATGCACTGCACCCAGACAAGCTATCCTTATCACATTATTACAGCCAACTGTACACTGCTCAAATACAAGCTATCCTTATCACATTTTACAACCTTCTTTACACTGCACACAGACAAGCTCTCCTTATCACATTATTATAGCCATCTCTGCAGGGCACACAGACATACCATCCTTAAAACATTATTACAACAACCTCTGCACTGCACACAGTCACTTCATCCTATTAACATTACTACAGCAATCTCTGAACTGCACACATGCAAGTTATCCTTATTACATTATTGCAGCCATTTCTGAACTGCAGACATGCGCACACACACACACACACACACACACACACACACACACACACACACACACATACACACACACACACACACACACACACACACACACACACACACACACACTAGCTATCCTTATCATAATATTAATGCCATCTCTGCACTCTAGACAGAAAAACTATCCTTATTATACTATTATACTCATCTCTGCACTGCGCAAAGACAAGCTATCCTTATCATATTATTACAGCAATCTCTGTAGTGCACAGCCAATCTAACCTGTGCCCATTATTACAGCCATTGCTGCATTTCATACAGACACAATAGCCTTATCAAATTATTACAGCCATCTCTGCACTGCACAAAGACAATCTGCTCTAGACCATTTATTACAGCCATCCCTGCACTGTATACAGATAAGATATCACTGCCACAGTATTACAGCCATCTTTGCACTGCAGACAGACAAACTGTGCTTGTCGCATTATTACAATCATCTCTGCATTGCACAAACAAAAAATATACTAGACCCATTACTACAGCCATCTCTGGAATTCACACAGACAAGCTATCCTTATCACATTATTACAGCTATCTCTGCACTGTACACAGACAAGCTATCCTAGACCCATTATTACAGTGACCACTGCATTGTATACAGACAAGAAATCCTTATCACATCGTTACAACCATGTCTACGTCATACACACACAAGCTATTCTTATCATATTATTAAAGCCATCTCTGTAAGCTATCCTTGACCAAATATTACACTCATCACTGCACTATATACAGACAAAATATCTTTACCACATTATTAATGCCATCTCTGTATTGCACACAGAGAAGCTATCCTTATCACATTACTACAACTTTCTCTGCACTGCATAAAGGCAGTCTATACCAGAACCAACATTATGGCCATCTCTGCACTGCACAAAATCAAACTATCCTTATCAAATTAATATGTCCATCTCTGCACTGCACACAAACAACTTATTCTTATCCTATTATTATAGGCATCTATACACTGCACAGAGATGGGCTACCTTCTCAGATCTTTATAGCCATCTCTGCAATGTATACATATGGAATATCCGTATCACAGTATTACAGCCATCTCTGCAGTTCACACAGATAAGCACATTATTACAATTGTATCTGCATTGCACATAGAAATACCATCCTTAGCACATTATTACAACAATCTTTGTACTGCCCACAGACAAACTATCTGTATGACATTATTGCAGCAATATCTACACTGCACCCAACCTATCCTTATCACATAATTGCAGCCATCTCTGCACTGTACAAACACTAGCTATCCTTATCACAGTATTAATGCCATCTCTACACTCAACAGAGAAAAGCTCTCCTTGTTATTTTATTATATTCATCTCTGCACTGCACAAAAACAAGCTATCCTTATCAAATTAATATGTCCATCTCTGCACTATACAAAGACAAGCTATCCTTCTCACATCTTTATAGCCATCTCTGCAATGTATACAGATAATATATCCTTATCACAGTATTACAGCCATCTCTGTAGTGCACACAGATAAACTGTCCTTAACACATTATTATAACTGTTTCTGCATTGCACACAGAAATACTATCCTTAGTATATTATTACAGCCAGGGGTGGCTCGTGCTTTAGGACTGCAAGACTGCAGCCCCTCCAGCTGTATAAAGAAGAAAAAAACAACAACAACAAAAAAAATCGTGAGTCCCAGAACTCCGCACATGCATGCTTGGAGTTCCTGGAACTCTAGACTGCTGTGTCAGCAGTCCCAATAGGAGGGAAGGCATCTCTGCCCTGGAGATGACCAGAAATCTATACAGTGACAACCGCATAGAACAGAAGAACTCCGGACTGCATCATCTGCAGGCTGGAGCCTACACTCACAGGGAAACCAGCCAGAAGGACAGTTGAGCCTACACTCTCACAGGGAGCCAGCCATTAGCTTGCACAGGACTCAGGGAAACACTGAATGAGGATAAACACTCACTGAGTTCAGGTAACTGAGTGTGTGTGTGTGTGTGTGTGTGTGTGTGTGTGTGTGTGTGTGTGTGTGTGTGTGTGTGTGAAATGCCCCAGTTGCTATATACTGGTGGCTAAATACAGGGTGGTGGGCTTGAACCCTGTACCTTGGGTGCAGGTGGCAAGAGCCTGAATTCCCTACCCACCACCATTTGTAAAACATTTGCAGATTTTTGCCTCATATTTGTTTTGCTCTGTTCTGTTCCTCATAAAATCTGTGGTTTCTGTATTTTTGTTTCCTTACACAATTAGTAGTGCAGTGGTGCAGTGGTAGCATTATTGCCTGATATCTACAGGTGTTCTGTTTTGATTCTTGGCTGGGGTGCCTTCTGTGTGGAGTCTGCATGTCCTCCCTGTGTTTGTGTGGGTTTGCTCTGGTGTCCTCCCATCTTACAAAGGTATGTGTCTAGAGTGTTTCTCCCTGGGCCTCTTCTGAAAATTTGCTTTGGTTCCAAGTTAGACTTTCCTGGTTAACAAATCTTAAATAAAAAAAATAAAATCTGTGGTTTCTGTATTTTTTTTTCCTTACACAGTCAGTAGTGCAGGGGTAGCATTGGTGCATGACAGATACAGGTTCTCTGGTTTGATTCTTAGCCTGAGTGCCTTCTGTGTGGAGTCTGCATGTCCTGCCTGTGTTTGTGTGGGTTTCCTCTTGGTGCTCTGGTGTCCTCCCGTCTTACAAAGACATGTGTCTGGAGTGCTTCTCCCTGGGCCTCTGCTGAAAATTGGCTTTTGTTCCAAGTTAGACTTTCCTGGGTAATAAATGTTAAATAAATAAAAATAAAATCTGTGGTTTCTGTATCTTTTTTCCCTTACAGTCAGTAGTGCAGTTGTAGCATTGTTGCATGATAGCTACAGGTTATCTGGTTTGACTCTTGGCTGAGGTGCCTTCTGGGTGGAGTCTGTATGTCCTCCCTGTGTCTGTGTGGGTGTCCTCTTGGTGCTCTGATGTCCTCCCATCTTACAAAGACATGTACCTGAAGTGTTTCTCCCTGGGCCTCTGCTGAATATTGGCTTTTGTTCCAAGTCAGACTTTCCTGGTTAACAAATGTTAAATAAATAAAAATGACAGGCATTTGAATTTCAGACTTCACATTCTTCAGGAAAGTACATGGTAACACAAAAAACTTTTATTCTAGCAATTTTTTAAGTTTTACATGGTAACACAAAACCTTTTATTCTAGCAATTTTCTAAGTTTATAAGATGGATATTTGAAATTTGTCCCTATTTGTGGGACTGTATCCCCCCATTATTGGATTTGTCCAGGTTTTTGTGCTAAGGTTGAGAGCTATGGTGAGAACTGAATTCACTGAATATGTTCGGGGGCTGTATTTCCCCATTACTGGCTTTGTCCAGGTGTTTTTGCTAAGAGACTGAGAGCTATGGTGAGAACTGAATTCACTGAATATGTTTGGGGGCTGTATTCCCCCATTATTGGCTTTGTTCAGGTGTTTTGTGCTAAGAGGTTGAAACCTATGGTGAGAACTGAATTCACTAAATGGTAGCCATTTAAGTTTCAGTCTTCCTCTCTTTCATAAAACAGCTGATTTGGCATAGTGGTATGTTGCTCTAACTGTTTTGCACAGGTTCCTGAGTTCATGACTTGGCAGTGAAATGTATGGTGGTAGCACAGCATTTTATTCTAGCAACTTTCCAACATTATACAAGCAATGTTTAAAATGTGTCCCTGGTTTTGGGCCTTTTGCCCCCCCCCCCCCAATAAATTTTAGCTTTTTCCTGATTTCTTGTGCTGCAAAGTTCAGAGATACAGCTGAGTGTCAAGTAGATTTTATAAGAAGCTGAGAGCTGCAGGGGAACATAAGTTCAATGCTGCTTATGCTGAGTCAGCTTGCATTGTTAATAGCACAATAGGTAGTGTACTTGCTTTTGATGCAGAAGGCTATGGGTTCTACTCCCACAGTAGGTGGATGCATTGCTGATACTGTACTGTGCTGTAAAGGGGGTAGATGCTGCAGTCCTTTTTGGTGAAGATACCTAGTAACTATGAACCTGTTATCAATTTGCCATCCATTCCCTATTGCAATATTAGTAGCAATTTATTCCTCAAGGGAAACAGGCACTTTATTTGTAGATGAAACAATGAAATATAAAGTTGTTTGCTAGCAGCAACCTTTTCATTAATTACAGATCTCTTTAATGTGGAATTATTTAGTTGATTTTTACTTCTTCAGAGATTGTGCATATTTACTGATACTGGTGGACTGTAGAAGTTTGAGTAGACTTTTATGATGGAAATGTTCTGAATTGGGCAGTTTTGTCATTATTGGTGTATGCATTTTGTTTCCCTGTTTACTGGAAAAATGTTCAAAACAATAAATTTAAAACGCCCTCTAACAACTGTACTGTATTGTACAAGGAAAATAATTTAATACAATCAGGAAGGTGTATCAAAGAGCATGTGTATGTTTCATGTGCAAGGGGCCTATGATTTAAAAACAGCCCAAAGTTAATCTTTATCTGCCACTGGCAAAATGTATTTTCTTTGAATGTGAGTTTCAATGAATGTGACTTTCAAGGGCAGATGAGTTTTAATGCTAAGTCTATTTTCATTGTGATACTGCATTGCTTTGTTTAGCAGATATCTATTAGTGTTTGTGCTGTAAAATGCAAAATAAAATTTTCAAATGAAATCCAAATCATTGCAGAAGTAAAGCAGCATGCACATTACAGTGTTTATGGTTAATGAGGTGAAATAACCAAGGAATGGGACATTGGAATGGCTGCAGGGGGAGGCTCCATTCGACCATGATTTTGAGAGGGGGAAGGACATCAAACTCAAAGACAGCTCCGGCTGAACTATACCTCTCAACTGTCCAGATTTTTGCAGATTGAATAGATTTGTACTTCTTATTTTTGGTTTGTTCCTCATAAAATTTGTGGTATTCTGACAAATCATTTAAGAATGTAGTCACTAAATAATGACAGACATTAAGTTTCAGACGTCATAACCTTCAGAAAAAATGCATGCTAAAGCAAGACCTGTTATTCTATCAACTGTCTTAAGTTTTTACAAGAGCAATTTTTAGTACTGTTTGTATGTTCCCCCAATATATTTGGCCTTGTCCAGATTTCCTGCATTAAGAGGTTGAAAGGTACTTGCAAATAAATCGCTTTATAGAATTAGGAATATCCAAACCTCTCAACTGTCCCCAATTTTGGCTCAAAATGTTGCTGTCCCCCTAATAATCCCACTGCAAAATGACAATTTTGGAAGAAAACGTGGACGGTTTACAATTATAAATAACTGTAATGATCAGAGTTATAGATTACTTTTATTTCAGACATGCGTGTAGATTCTCTTATTTTGTCAGCTGCTCAAGTTAACAGTACTAATATTAAAAAGGTATTCATTCTTTGACAGGCTCCCAGCTGTATTGTGTGGCAATTATATATTTTTACATCACATTTTTGGTCCATTTTTCATAAAAGCGTGGTTTTCTGGCAAATTAGTGGCAAATCAGTAAAGATTGATGTTAGAAAATAATGACAGACATTTGAGTTTCAGATTTCATACCCTTCAGAAAATTCATACTAATGCAAGACTTACTACTGTTCTATTATCTTTCTACGTTTATAAGAGCAATATTTAAAAATTGTCCTTATTTTTGGGCCCGTGTCCCACTTCTATGTATGGCTTTGTCCAGATTTCTTGCTCTGAGGTTGAGAGGTATGAGTGTCAGAGCCATCACTGTCAGCCAGAGACATTTCAAATTGTGACATACGTGTTGCACCCCACTCCCCCATGTAGTGACTCTGGATGTGTCCAAGCAAGGTAAGGAGCAGTTATATAGTGTAAGTGTGCAGAGTATTCCCCCATCCAAGTAGACACAAGTACAACAGTAGCTTTTCATCTGTCCTTGATTTTGCAGAATGTTCTGGTTTTCTGTCATATTTTTATACTGTTGATTTATTTTTCTTATTATTCAGAAAATGCATGCTGTCGCAGTGCCCTGTTGCTCTGTGTTTAAGTAGCAATGCTTTAATGACCATCAGGTAAGCTTGTCAGAGATTGTAAGATGCAAGTATGCTTTAATAAGCATACTGTTAAATAATTACCAACAATGAAAGCCTTTTTGTTGTTGCCATGCAGAGAATATTTACATAACTAGATAACGTATAAGCCTTAGGTATTGAAATGCATATGACAGTATTTGTAATAAAGGACAGGATTACAGTATTTTCAGAAGCTCATTACATTTGTTAGAGACTTGCAGTCATCTTTGCAGGCTTTACCCGTAAACTAAACTGGCATCATGTGTGGTCCATAACTTGAGCAGTAATCCTTTAAGCAATTTATCTTGAGCTTGTTTCTTGTTTGCTGTTCATTTTTTACTTTGATCATATCTTCCCCATGAAACAAGTAGATAGTTGTTGTCAGGCAGCAGGTCTTTTTTGGATAAGAAACATTTTTACAAGTGGGGGTATCACAGAGATTGCTACTTTCAGCATGTTACTTGGTAATTTTATAAAGCTGAATATAAATTATAATTAGAACTGCAATGCAAGGAGAAGTGGTTTGAGTTGAGTGCTGTTTGTTTTTTTCTTATACTTGATTTTGACTGGCATTCCAGTAATGTATTTAAAAAGTAATTTATTTTTTCATGCCTTACAACCTTTTTGTTTCCATGTAAATATTAAGTAAGCTGTCATGTAGCCAATGCATTGAAATATTTTTTCTTTTACATTTCATTTTGTCTTGATTGGACTCTTGTAATGATGGTTTGGCACCCAGGGTAGCATATTTAATTAAAGTTCCAGTTGTTGTGGTTTTGAGCATAGCTCTCCCCCCTTTCTAGATTGCTACACCCCCTCCAATTGGCCCCACCCATTCATCTGTTTCCTTTAGCCCCCCCCCTTTAATTTGAAGTCACCAGCCGCCACTGATTACAGCAATCTCTGCACTGCCCACAGAAAGCTATCTGTATGGTATTATTGCTGAAATATCTGCACTGCACACAAGCTATCCTTATCACATCATTGCAGCCATCTCTGCACTATATAAACACTAGCTATCCTTGTAACATTATTAATGCCATCTCTGCACTCCACAGAGAAGAGCTGTCCTTGTTATTTTATTATATTCATCATTGCACTACACAAAAAAAGCTATTCTTAGCATATTATTACAGCCATCTCTGCAGTGCACACAGACAAGCTAATCTGGACCATTATTACTGCCATCATTGCATTTTATACAGACAAGATTTCCTTATCACATTATTTCATCCATCTCTGGACTGTGCAATGATAATCTATACCAAAACCATTATTACAGCCATTAGTGTACTGTATACAGGCAAGGTATCATTATCACATTCGTACAGCAATCTCTGCACTGCACACTGCCAAGCTATCCTTATATCATTATTACAGGGATCTCCACACTGCACATAGACAAGCTATCCATATCACATATTTACAATAATCTCTGCAATACACAAACAGAACTATATTAGACTCATTATTACAGCCATATCTGCAATTCACACAGACAAGCTATCCTTATCCCATTATTATAACTATCTCTGCACTGCATGCAAACAAGCTATCCTGGACCCATTATTACAGCCATCACTGAAATGTATACAGACAAGATATCCTTCTCACATTCTTACATCCATCTCTCCACTGCACACAGACAAGATATTCTTATATTATTAAAACCATATCTGCAAGGTATCCTGGATGCATTATTACTGTCATCACTACACTATATGCAGACAAAATATCCTTACTGAATTATTACTGCCATCTCTGCAGTGAACACAGAAAACCTATCCTTATCACATTATTACAACTTTCTCTGCACTGCATAATGCCAGACTATCCTGGACCCATTATTACAGCTATATCTACACTCACCCAGACATGATATCTTTATGACATTATTACAGCTATCTCTGCACTGAACCCAGACAAGCTATCCTTATTACACTATTGCAGCAATCTCTGCACTGCACACAGACAAGCTACACTTGTCACATTTTACAGCCATCTCTGCATTACATAGAGGGGAAGCTATCTTTATCACATTATTACAGCCATCCCTGCACTGTATGCACACAATCTTTCCTTATCACATTATTAATGCCATTTCTGTACTACACAAAGACAAGCTATCCTTATCACATTATTACAGCCATCTCTGTACTGTGCACAAACACGCTATCTTTATGACATCATTACAGCTATCTCTGCACTGCATGCACACAAGCTATCCTAGACCCATTACTACAGCCTACATTGTATGCAGACAAGATATCCTTACCACATTGTTACAGCCATCTCTATCCCACACAGAGATAAGCTCTTCTTATCATATTATTTAAGCCATCTCTGTAATATATCCTGGACCCAATATTACAGTCATCACTGCACCGTATATAAGCAAGATCTATTTACCACATTGTTACTGCCATTTCTACACTGCACACAAAGAAGCTATCCCAATCACATTATTACAACTTTCTCTGCACTGCACAAAGACAGTCTATCCTGGACTCATTATTATGGTCATCTCTGCACTGCACCAAAACAAAATATCATTATCACATTATTACAGCTATCTCTGCACTGCACACAGACAAGCTATCCTTATCACACTATTGCAGCAATCTCTGCACTGCACCCAGACAAGCTCTCCTTATCACATTATTACAGCCATCTCTGCACTATACACAGGCAAGGTATCCTTATCACATTAGTAAAACCTTCTCTAAAATGCACACAGACCAGCTATCCTTACATTACTACAGCCATCTCTGCACTGTGAACATACTATCCTTATTACAGTATTACAGAAAACTGTGCACTGCATACAGACAAGCTATCATTATCACATTATTACAGCCATCTTGGCACTGCACACAGACAGGCTATTCTGGACAAATTGCTAGAATCATCAATGCACTCTATAGAGAAATTATATCTTTATCACATTATTACAGGCATCTCTGCCCTGCACACAGGCAAACTATACGTATCACATTATTATAGACATCTCTGCAGTTCACACAGACATACTATCCTGGAAAGATTGTTATAACAATCTCTACACTGCACACAGATAAGTCATCCATATCACATTATTAAAGCAATCTCAGCACTGCACAGAGACAAGTTATCTTTATCACATTATTAAAGACATCTCTGCACTGTACACACAGTAGCTATCCTTATCACATTATTAATGTCTTCTATGCACTGCACACAGACAAGTTATCTTCATCACATTATTACAATTTCTGCATTGCACACAGAGAAACTATTCTTATCACATTGTTACAGCCATCGTGCCCTGTATACAGACAAAATATTTTTAATCTAGTGTCATTACCTCATTCTACCTAATCCAGCGAGAACATTTGAGAAGGCTAACCCACTTAGTTTCTGCTCCTCCTTTCTACTTTCCACTTTACAAAAAAAAAAAATTCTAAGCTTGTTTCCTGCCTTTCCTGTAAGTCGTCTAGTCCAAATACAGATTTGCTGTATCCAGGACTGTTTGTAAGCTTCTGAGCCCCCAAGCCTTTATGTGTTAGAGGGAAGCCTTCTAGCTTAATTTTGTTTATTAGAACTAGCCAGTTTTCTAGTTTCAGCACTCAAATCTGTTTCTTTGAGCTCAGCACTTGTTCAGAAGTCATTGTAAGCACTAAATAAGCTACAAATTACTACAGCACTCAACTTTCCTCACTTGTCTAGAGGAAAACAGTTTTTAGTACTTAATAAATAAGCACCTATCCAGGCATGTCTAAGGGTCAGCTCCTGGTGTTTTCTCCTGTCTACCTGATGAATCTGGGCATCTTGGGGCAATGCAGCAATTGCCTCATGTACACAGACAACCCTCTCCTCCTACCACACAACACTACAACATGTGAGAGATGCACTTATATAGCCAAACTGGAAGCAAAGTTCTCTTCACCCAAGACTGGACTAGACAGTCAAGAGGAGAAGGTAAACACTTGCACCACACCACACTCATCACATAGTCCCTCAAAACCTACACCACCAAAACACACACATAGAAACACAAAACACACACCTACATTCACGGAGGCTCTCAATAAAAATCTACCCAAGCAACAGAGACCTCCAAAGCAGAAACACAAGCAACCTCCACCCCCAACACAACCCAAATGACACATAGCTCACAAACTCAGTATGCCACTCAACCACAGCCCATATGACATAACAATGCACCCAACACTCTAGTCATAGGTGACTCTATAGTCAGGCACACTGATGTTCCACTCACCAGGCTAAACAATGAGATAGTTACTGTCAGCTGCCTGTCAGGTGCCAGGATCCGCCACATAACACACACACACTCAGATCACTCCACAACAAGTACAAATATGACTCTGTCATTGTCCATGTTGGTGTGAATGACCTGAGACATACCTCCCTGGACTACATGAAAAGAGACATGGAGGAGCTGTCCAATCTTGTAGCTCAAGCAGGTATGACCCTAGCCCTGAGTAGCATCCTGCCATCACTCAGAATGATACCACAGTACAAGGACAAAATGATTGACTTCAACAATTGGCTAAGCTTCTGGTATGATTCTAAGGGAATCCAGTATCTGTCTGCCTGAGATGACATGATCGACAAACCACCATGCTTTGTCAGAGATGACTTGCACCTGTTGCCCTTGGGATTCCGGATACTGGCTAAGGCTCTTGCCACCCCTATAGTGCCTTTTTTAGACAAAGTTCAAATGGCAAATTCACCACCGTAACAGGTACAAGCAAGAAAAATCTGAGGGTAATGCTACTTAATGCTAGAAGTCTAAACCTCAAAATGCACTCACTCGAGGCACTCCTTAAAATGGAGAACATTGACATCTGTGCAGTGACGGAGACATTGTTCAAGGCTCTAGAGAGCACCCCTGCATTACCAGGCTATAATTCATACCACACCTTTTGGCCACCTAACCTGGACCGAAACACTAAAGGCAGAGGCATGTCCATATTCATTAAGGATATCCACACCTCCAGGCAAGGTGCTCAGCATAATGCAGCCAAGATTATACAAGTGCAACTAACTCTGGGCAAGACCACAATCCAAATTGTAGCTTGCTACAGATCCCCCACCATGCCCCAGCATTCCCACTCCTCATTTCTTGATACACTGGAAAATATTAGTGTACAACCTAACCCCCTAATAATGGATGATTTCAACTACCCCCCCATTAACTGGGAAAACTACTCATGTACCAACTCTTGTGCTCAGCGTTTTCTGGAATTCATAAATTCCAACGCCTTGGATCAACTTATCCACAACCCCACCAGGTGCAGCAATATCCTAGACCTGGTCATTACCAACATGGGTAACCGGTGTTCCACACCAAAGGTCAGTTCCTCATTGGTCAAATCCGACCACAAGCTAATCACCCTAGACATCCACATCCCAACCCCATCCCCCATTAGGGAAACCACCGTAAAAAATTTCTTCAAAGCCAACTTCATGCTTCTTAAGACAGAAGTGGCAAACTTCATAACACCCATGCTGACAGACAATAGAGGTACGACTGCTGAATCCTATACAAATTCACTTTATAAGCACTTACACGAGTGCATGGATCATGCAATCCCTAACAGAATCAAAATGCTATCCTCCAAAAAAAGGAAGCCAATCTGGTGGTCCCCTGCCATAAACAAACTCTACAACAGAAGAAAGAAACTGTTGCAAAAAATAGTAAAATCCCATGATTGGAGGAACTCCGTGGTCAGCCTCAGTAAGAAGTTGAGATCCCTCATAAAATCTTCCAAAGCTAGTTACGAAAACAAAATTGCCACTGATTCTAAAGACAACCACAAAGTATTCTATAGCTATGTCAAGGATCTCAATGGCAACACTCAGATCTGCTCTGAGTTACAGCACAATGAATCTAAATATACAGAACCAAATGATATTGCCAACATCCTGGCAGATAGGTTCAGTGCTAACTTTACCCTTCTCTCACCCCCTAAAGGGCCTATCTCTATACTGGAAGAATGCAAAGTTCCTGTAATCACACCTGCACAGGTAGAAAACACACTCTCCAAAGCCAAGAACACAGCATCCATGGGACCTGACAACATCCCAGGCTGCATTCTACATGAACTACAGAACAAACTGGCACCCCACCTAAGTACCATGTTCAGTCATAGCCTCACCTCAGGCTTTGTGCCCACTGAATGACGCACAGCAATGGCTATCCCACTCCACAAAGGGGGAGCCACCATGGACCCTGGGAACTACTGCCCTATCAGCCTGATGAGCATGGTCTGCAAGGCTATGGAAGGTATCATCATGGTACTTATAAACAATGACACTGGTAATCTCCAAACTCTTGACCCTACCCAGTTTGGGTTTGTAAAAGGCAGATCATGTCTCCTAAACCTGATAGACTTCTTTGAAGTGGTCACCAAAGCCGTAGATGAGGGTAAGGTGGTTCACACAGCCTATGTAGATCTCGACAAGTCTTTCGACACCATCCCTCACTCTAGAATTATAGATAAACTCACTAAGCTAGGTATAAATCCCTATGTTACAAGATGGGTTGCTAACTGGCTCACTGACAGAACCCACACTGTGAAAGGAGTAGTCTCTAAATCCAACTTCAGACCAGTGACAAGTGGAGTACCACAGGGTTCAGTCCTGGGTCCTCTCCTGTTTGATATATACTTCTCTGAAGTACAGGCTAACACAGAAGGTCTTTGGCTAACAAAGTTCACAGATGACTGCAAAGTAGGAGCCATAATCAAAACTCCTAACAATGGGGACATCCTACAAAAGGGCCTCACTGAGACAGATGCCTGGTGTCAAAGCCATGGCCTCAAGCTCAATGCCAGAAAGTACATTGTCATCCCTTTTGGTAAAAACTCTGTACCCATGAACTACCACATAGGCGATAGTCTACTTAACACCGAAAGTGTGATAAGAGACCTTGGGACACAGGTGGACAGTAGTCTCTCCTTTGATAATCCCATGCCACAGTAGTCAGGAAATCCTTCTACATGGCACACCTCATCACAAAAGGTTTCTCATCCAGGAAAAAAAGAGGTCATTGTTCCCCTCTACTCATCACTCATTAGACCCATTATAGAGTACAATTCCCCTTTTGGTATGTACCTTACAAGACATCTACAGCAACTGGAAAGGCCGCAGAAATACCTGACAAAGAGGATTACTGGCCTCAAACAGATGCCGTATGCAGACCGTTTAAAAAAACTCCAGCTTTACTCTGTCGCATATCGCCTACTCAGAGGCGATCATTGCCAAACATACAAAGCTATGTCAAACCCAGAGCTGTTGGACATGCTCCACTTAAAGAAATCCCAATCCCTCTGAGCTACATGCTCTAGGGACCTAAACCTTGTCACTGCAATAAACAGAACATGCTGGAGGGATAGATTCCTGTCCCAGAGGCTTCCCATACTTTGGAACAAACTACCTATCTATATCAAACAAAGCTCCTCATTAGCACTCTTCAAGAAAAATCTTGATGATTGGATGGGAGATAGGAAATTCACCCCAGGGATCACTTCTGTGGCTCTGCTTGACAGGGGCACAAGAAAATAAGTTTCTTGGCTGGCAAAAGCCAGGGTACCATTTGGCTAGGCTTATATAGGCCCTAGGGCCAATAGCCTAGTACCTATCTATGAACCTATTATCACATTATTATAGGTACCTCACCACTGCACACATTTATAATATCCTTAACACATTATTACAGCCATCTCTGCACTGCACACAGACAAGCTATGATTATCACATTACTACAGCTTTCTCTGTATTGCACAAATACAATGTATCTTTGCCACATTAACAGAGCCATCTCTGTACTGTGCACAGACAAGCTGTCCTTGCCACATTATTACAGCCATCTCTGCACTGTACACAGACAAGATATTGTTACTACATTATTTCAGCAATTTCTGCACTGCACGCATGCCCTTATTTTACTGTATTACAGCCATCACTGCACTGCACACAGGCAAGCTAACCTTATGACATTACTACAACCATCTCTACACATCAAACAGGCAAGCTATCCTTACCATATTATTACAGCCATCTCAGAACTGCACACAGACAAGCCATGATTATTATATTAATACAGCCATATCTGCACTGCACACAGACATGCTATCCTTATCATATTATTACAGCCATATCTGCATGGTACACAGACAAGCTATCCTTATCACACCATTACAAACTTCTCTGCACTGCACAGAGACCAGCTATCCTTAACACATTATTACACCCATCTGAGTACTGCACCCAGACAACCTATCCTTATCACATTATTACAACAATTTCTGCACTGCACAAAAACAGGCTATCCTGGATCCATTATTAGCATAATCACTGCACTCTATAGAGACATGATATCCTTATCACATTATTACAGTTGTCTCTGCCCTGCACACAGACAAACTATCCTTATCACATTATTATAGGCATCTCTCCACTGCACACAGACAAGCTATCCTTCTCACATTGTTATAGCCATCTCTGCACTGTGTACAGAGAAGATATCCTTATCACAGTATTACAGCCATCTCTTCACTGCACATAGACCAGCTATCCTTATCAAATTATTATAGCAATCTTTGCACTGCACAGAGACAAATTATCCTTATCATATTATTACAGCCATCTCTGCTCTGTACACTAGCTATACTTATCACATTATTAATGCCATCTCTGCACTGCACACAGATAAGCTGTCCTTATTATATTACTATAATTATCTCTGCAGTTCACAATGCAAGCTATGTTTACCACATTATTACTGCCATCTCTGCATTGCACACAGTGAAGCTATCCTTATCACATTATTACAACTTTCTCTGCAATGCATGAAGACAGTCTATCCTGGACCCATTATTACAGCCATTTCTGCACTGCACAAAGACATGCTATCCCACTCCCATTGTTATAGCCATCTCTGCACAGTACACAGATAAAATATCCTTATCCCAGTATTACAACCATGTCTGCAATGCACACAGACAAGCTGTCCTTATCACATGATTACAGCCATCTCTGCACTGCACACAGAGAAGCTATCCTTAACACATTATTACAGTCATCTCTGCACTGCAGACAGACAAGCTCTCCTTATCATATTATTACAGCCATCCCTACACTGCATGCCACATTACTGCAGCTTTCACTGCACTGCAAACAGACAAGCTATCCTTATTGTATTACTGTAGCTATCACTGCACTGCACACAGAAAAGCTATCCTATCACATTATTACAGCCATCTCTGTACTTCAAACAGACAGTCTTACAGCCATCTCTGCCCTACACACAGGCAAGCCATCCTGATCACATTATTACATCTATGTATACACAGACAAACTATCTTTATCACATTATTGCAGCTATCTCTGCACTGCAAGCAGATAAGCTATCCTTATCACATTATTATAGCCACCTTTACATTGCACACAGACAAACTATTCTTATCACATTATTACTTTATTACAGCAATTTCTGCACTTCACACAGGAATGTATCCATATCACATTAAGTTAGCTATCTCTGCACTGCACACAGACGAGATATCCTAAAAACATTATTACACCCATCTCTACATGCACACAGGCAGTCTACCTTTATCACATTATTACACCTATCTCTGCAATGCACACAAACAATCCTTATCACATTGTTACAGCCAACTCTGCATTGTATACAACCTATTTATTATCACAGTATTACAACCATCTCTGCACTGCACACAGAAAACACATCCTTAGCACATTATTACAGCCATGTCTGCACAACACACAGACCAACTATCTTTATCACATTATTATAGTCATCTCAGAACTGCACACACAAATACTATCCATATCACAGTATTACAACCATCTCTGCAATGCACACAGACAAGCCTTCCTTATCATCTTATTACAGCCATCTCTACACTGCATACAGGGAATCTATCCATAACACATTATTACAGTCATCTCTGCACTGCAGACAGACAAGCTCTCCTTGTCATATTATTACAGCCATCACTACACTGCTCACTGACAAGCTATCATTATCACATTATTTTAACTTTCTCTGCACTGCACAGAGACAAGTTATCCTTATCATATTATTACAGCCACCTCTACAGTGCACACGTAATGCTATCCTTAAATCATTATTAAAACAGTCTCTGCACTGCACACAGACAAGCCTTCCTTTTAACATTATTATAGCAACCTCTTCACTGCACACAGACACGCTATCCTTAAAAGTGTTTTGTGTTGTGTTTGTTTACATTGGGTTTACTTACATGTATGGCGCTATTGCTTCCGGGAATGTGCATGGCGTTGTGTGTTACGGCGTTTCCGTCCTTCGCTCTGTTTGTAGATTGACGTTTATGTGTCGCTCTTTTGGTGTTCGCATATTTTGGGTTTTGTGCTTATAATATAGACCCATATTATTACAGTCACCTCTGCAGTGGACAAAGACAAGCTATGTTTACTACATTATTACTGCCATCTCAGCATTGCACAGAGAAGCTATCCTTATCACATTATTACAGCATTCTCTGCAATGTATAAAGAAATTCTATCCTGGAACCATTATTACAACCATTTCAGCACTGCGCAAAGACAAGCTATCCCTCTCACATGGTTATAGCCATCTCTGCACTACATAATGATAAAATATCATTATCACAGTATTACAACCATCTCTGCACTACACGCAGATAAGCCATCCTTAACACATTATTACAGTAATCTCTGCACAGCAAACAGACAAGCTCTCTTTATCATATTATTACAGCCATCCCTACACTGCATGCTGATAAGATATCTTTATCACATTATTTTAACTTTCTCTGCACTGCACTGCACACAGACAAGGTATCTTTATCATATAAATACAACCATTTTTATACTGTGCACAGACAAGCTATCATTGTCACATTATCTCAGCCATCTCTGCACTGCACACAGACAAGTTATCCTTATCATATTATTACAGCCATCTCTACAGTGTACATGTAATCCTATCCTTAAATCATTATTACAACAGTCTCTGCACTGCACAAAGACAAGCCATCCTTTTCACATTATTATAGCAATCTCTGCACATCATAGAGACAAGTTATCCTTATCATATTATTACAGCCATCTCTGTACTGTACACACGCTCGCTATACTTATCGCATTATTAATGCCATCTCTGCACTGTAAACACAAAAGCTTTCCTTATGTTATTATCATCATCTCTGCAGTGCAAAAAGACAAGCTATGTTTACCATATTATTATTGCCATCTCTACATTGCACAGTGAGAAGCTATCTTAATCAAATTATTGCAAATTTCTCTGAAATGCATAAAGACAGTCTATCATGGACCCATTATTACAGCCATTACTGCACTGCATGAAGATAAGCTCCCCCACTCACATTGCTCTACACTGTATATGGATAAAATATCCTTATTACAGTATTACAACCATCTCTGCACTGCACACAGATAAGCTACCCTTAACACATTATTACAGTCATCTCTGCACTGCAGACATACAAGCTCCCTTTATCATATTATTAGAGCCATCCTTACACTGCATGCTGACAAGCTATTATTATCACATTATTACAAGTTTCTCTGCACTGTACTCAGACAAGATATCTTTATCATATGAATACAAAAATTTCTGCCCTGCACACAGACAAGCTATCCTTATTGTATTACTATAGCTATCTCTGCACTGCACACAGACAAGCTATCCTTATCACATTATTGCTGCCATCTCTGCATGGCAAACAAATTATCCTTATGACATTATTACAGCCATCTCTGCAGTTCAAACAGACAAGCTATCCTTAACACATTCTTACAGCCATCTCTATCCTACACACATGAAAGACATCCTGATCACATTATTACATGTATACACAGACAATCTGTCCTTATCACATTATTACAGCTATCTCTTCACTGCATACAGACAAGCTATCTTTATCACATATTACATTATTACAGCCATTTCTGCACTTCACACAGGAAGCTATCCTTATCACATTATTGTAGCCATCTCTGCACTGCACACAGACAAGACATCCTTAACACATTATTACATCCAGCTCTGCACTGCACAAAGACAATTTGTCCTAGACCCATTATTACAGCCATCACTGCACTATATACAGACAAGTTATCCTTATCACATTATTACAGCCATCTCTGCATGCACACAAACAATCTATCTTTATCACATTATTACACCTATCTCTGCAATGCACACAAACTATCCTTATCACATTGTTACAGCCAACACTGCACTGTATGCAGACAAACTATTTCTTACCACAGCATTACACACATCTCTGCACTGCACACAGACAACCTATTCTTATCACAGTATTACAGGCATCTCTGCACTGCACACGGACAACCTATTCTTATCACAGTATTATAACCATCTCTGCAGTGCACACAGACAACACATCCTTAGCACATTTTTATATCCATCTTAGCACTGCACAGACAAATACTATGCTTAACACATTATTACAGCCATCTCTGCACTGCACACAGACAAGCTATCACTATCACATCACTACAGCTTTCTCTGCACTGCACAAAGACAAGGTATCTTTATCACATTAACACAACTATATTTGTGCTATGCACAGACAAGCTAACCTTGTCACATTATTACAGCCATCTCTGCACTGTACACAGACAAGTTATCACTGTTAGATTATTTCAGCCATGTCGGCACTACACAGAGATGTGATTATTTTATTATATTATAGCCATCACTGCGCTGCACACAAGCAAGTTATTCTTATCACATCACTACAATCATCTCTGCATGGCACACAGACATAATATCCTTATTACATTATTACATCCATCTCTGCACTTCAAAAAGGCAAGCTATCCTTAGCACATTGTTATAGCCATCTCTGTACCGCAAACAGACAAACAATCCTCATCACATTATTACAGCCATTTCTCCACTGCATCCAAGCAAGCTATCCTTATCACATTAGTACATCCCTCTCTGCAATGCATACAGACCACCTATCTTTAACATGTTATTACAGCCATCTGTGCACTGCACCTAGACAATCTATCATTTTCACATTATTACAGCCATCTCTGCAATGCACAAAGACAAGCTATCCTTATCACATTACAACAACCATTTCTACACTGCACAAAGACAGGCTATCCTGGATCCATTATTACAACCATTACTGCACTCTACAGAGACAAGATATCCTTATCACATTATTACAGCTATCCCTGTCCTGCACACAGACTATCATTATCACATTATTATAGGCATCTCTGCACCACACACAGACAATCTAACTTTCTGACATAGTTATAGCTATCTCTGCACTGTGCACAGAGAAGATATCCTTATCACAGTATTACAGACATCTCTCCACTGCACATAGACCAGCTATCTTTATCACAGTATTATACCAATCTCTGCACTGTACAGAAACAAGTTATCCTTATCATATTATTACACCCATCTCTGCAGAGCACATGCAGTACTATCCTTAAATCATTATTATAATGATCTCTGCACAGCACACAGACAAGATATAATTGTGAACATTGCACACACACACACTATGGTTAACACATTATTAAACCCATCTCAGCACCGCACACAGATAATTTATCATTATCATATTACTATAGCTTTTTCTGCACTGTACAAAGACAAGGCATCTTTATCACATTAACACAACCATCTCTGTACTATGCACAGACAACATATCCTTGTCACATTACCATGGCCATCTCTGCACTGTGCACATACAAGTTATCATTACTACATGATTTCAGCGATCTCTGCACTGCACACAGATGCATTTATTTTATTGTATTATAGCCATCTCTGCACTGCACACAGGCAAGCTATCCTTATCATATTACTACAGCCATCTCTGCATGGCCTACAGACAAACTATCCTTATGACATTATTACAGCCATCTCTGGACTTCAGACAAGTCACCCTTACCACATTATTACAGCACTCTATGTACTGCACACAGACAAGCCATCCTTATCACATCATTACAGCCATTTCTGTACTGCACCCAGGCAAGCTATCCTTATCACATTCTTACCCATCTCTGCAGTAGAAACAGATGAGCTATTCTTCTCACATCATTACAACCTTCTCTGCACTGTACACAGACCAGCCATCCTTAACACATTATTACAGACATCAGTGCCCTGTCCCCAGACAAACTATCCTTATAACATTATTGCAGCCATCTCTGCATTGCACAAAGACAAGCTGTCCTTATCACATTATTACAGCCATTGCTGCACTGTATACAGACAAGTTATTCTTATCACATCTTTACAGCCATCTCTGCATGCATGCAGACAAGCTATCTTTATCACATTATTATACCTATCTCTGTAATGCACACAAACTATCCTTATCACATTGTTATAGCCATCTCTGCATTATATACCAACAAACTATTTCTTATTACAGTGTTACAGACATCTCAGCACTGCACAGACAAATACTATCCTTAACATATTATTACAGCCATCTCTGTACTGCACAGAGGCAAGCCATCATTATCACATTCCTACAGCTTTCTCTGCACTGCACAAAGACAATGTATCTTTATCACATTAACACAGACATTTCTGTGCTGTGCACAGACAAGCCATCCTTGTCACATTATTACAGATATCTTTGCACTGTACACAGTTATTGCTACTAGATCGTTTCAGCCATCTCTGCACTACACACACACGCTTATTTTATTGTATTATAGCCATCTCTACACTGCACACAGGCAAGTTATCATAGTTATCTTTATCACATAACTACAACCATCTTTGCATGGCACACAGACAAACTATCATTATGACATTATTATGGGCATTGTTGCACTTCAAACAGACAAGCTATCCTTACCCCATTATTACAGTCATCTCGGCACTGCACACAGACAAGCCATCCTTAACACATTATTGCAACAATTTCTGCACTGCATCCAGGTAAGCAATCCTTATCACTTTAGTACACCCATCTCTGCAATGCACACAGACAAGCTATCCTTATCACATCATTAAAACCTTCTCTGCACTGCACACAGACCAGCTATTCTTTAAATGTTATTGCAGCCATCTGTTCACTGCACCCAATCTATCCTTCTCACATTATTACAGCCACCTCTGCACTGCACAAAGACAAGCTATCCTTATCATATTATTACAACCATTTCTACACTGCACAAAGACAGTGTATCCTGGATCCATTATTAGAGCCATCACTGAACTCTACAGAGACAAGATATCCTTATCACATCATTACAGCTATCTCTGCCCTGCACACAGACAATCATTATCACCTTATTGCAGGCATTTCAGCACTGCACACAGACAAGCTATCCATCTCACATTGTTATGGCCATCTCTGCACTGTGTACAGAGAAGATATGCTTATCACAGTATTACAGCAATCTCTCCAATGCACAAGGACCAGCAATTCTTATCACATTATTATAGCAATATCTGCACTGCAAAGGGACAAGTTATCCTCATATTCTAACAGTTATCTCTGCACTGTACACACACACTATCTATACTTATTGCATTATTAATGCCATCTTTGCACTGCACACAATCTGTCATTATCATATTATAATAATCATCTCTACAGTGCACAAAGACAAGCTATGTCTACCATCTACTGCCATCTCTGCATTGGACACAGACAAACTATCCTTATCACATTATGATGGTTTTCTCTGCAATGTATAAAGACCGTCTATCCTGGACCCATTATTACAGCCATTTCTGCACTGAACAAAGACAAGCTAGCCCACTCACATTGTTATAGCCATCTCTGCACTGTATACAGATAAAATATCACAGTATTACAACCATCTCTGCCCTGCACATAGACCCATTATTACAGCCATTTCTGGACTGCACAAAGACATGCTATCCCACTCCCATTGTTATAGCCATCTCTGCACAGTACACAGATAAAATATCCTTATACCACTATTACAACCATGTCTGCAATGCACATAGACAAGCCATCCTTATCAAATTATTACAGCCATCTCTGCAATGCACACAGACAAGCTATCCTTTACAAATTATTACAGTCATCTCTGCACTGCAGACAGACAAGTTCTCCTTATCATATTATTACAGCCATCCCTGCACTGCATGCTGACAAGCTATCATTATCAGATTATTACAGCTTTTTCTACACTGCCCACAGACAAGGTATCTTTATCATATGAATACAACCATCTCTGTACTATGCACAACTATCCTTGTCACGTTATCTCAGCCAGCTCTGCTGCCCTTCACACAGACCAGCTATCCTTATTGTATTACTATAGCCATCTATGCACTGCACACAGACAAGCTATTATTATCACTTTATTACAGCAATCTCTACACGGCACACAGACAAACTATTCTTACAACATTATTACAGCCATTTCGCCACTTCACACATACAAGCTATCCTTAACACACTATTACAGCCATCTCTGCACTACACACAGACAACCCATCCTTATCACATTATTACAGCCATCAATACACAGACAAACTATCCTTATCACATTATTACTGTCATCTATGCTCTGCACACAGACCAGATATCCTTATTGTATTACTACAACCATCTATGCACTGCACACAGACAAGCTATTATAACTTTATTAGAGCAATCTCTGCACAGTACACAGACAAACTATCCTTACATTATTACAGCCATCTCTGCACTGCACACAGAGAAGCTATCTGCAACACATTACAGTAATCTCTGCACTTCAGACAGACAAGCTGTCCATATCTTATTATTATAACCATCCCTACACTGCACGTTGAACAGCTATCATTATCACATTATTATAGCTTTCTCATCACTACACACAGGCAAGATATCTTTATCATATTAATACAACCATCTCTGTACTGTGCACAGACAAGCTATCCTTGTCACATTATCTCAGCCATCTATGCTATGCAAACAGACAAGCTATCCTTCTTGTATTACTATAGCCATCTCAGCATTGCACACACACATACTAATCTTAACAAATTATTACAGCCATCTCTGCACTGTCCACAGACAAGCTATCATTATCACATTACTACAGCTTTCTCTGCAAAGCACAAAGACAAGGTATATTTATCGCACTAACACAACCATCTCTGTACTGTGCACAGACAAATTATCCTTGTCACATTATTACAGACATCTCTGCACTGTACGGAGACAAGTTATCATTACTAAATTATCTTAGCCATCCGTGCACTACACACAGATGGCACTTATTTTACTGTATTATAGACATCTCTGCACTGATCAGAGGCAAGCTATCCTTATCACATTACTACAGCCATCTCTACATTGCATACAAACTATCCTTATGACATTATTACAGCCATCTCTGCACTTCAACCAGACTAGCTATCCTTACCACATTATTGCAGGTATCTCTGCACTGCACCCAGACAAGCTATCCTTACCACATTATTACAGCCATCTCTGCACTGCACCCAGGCAAGCTATCCTTATCACATTATTACACACATCTCTGCTACACACACAATCAATCATTATCATATTATTACAACTTTTTCTGAACTGCACACAGACCAGTTATCCTTAATATATTATTACAACCCTCTCTGCACTGCACCCAGACAAGCTATCCTTATCAGATTATTGCAGCCATCTCTGAACTGCACAAAGACAAGTTATCCTTATCACATTATTAACACCATTTCTGTACTGCACAAAGACAGGCTATCCTAGATCCATTATTAGAGCCATCACTACACTCTATAGACACAACATATCCTTATCACATTATTACAGCTATCTTTGTCCTGCACACAGACAAACTATCATTATCACATAATTATAGACATATCTGCACTGTACAGAGATAAGCTATCCCTCTCAAATTGTTATAACCATGTCTGCACCATGTACAGAGAAGATATCCTTATCACAGTATTACAACCATATCCCCACTGCACACAGACCAGCTTTCCTTATCACATTATTACAGCAATCTCTGCACTGCACAGAGTCACGTTATCCTTATCATATTATATCAGCAATCTCTGCAGTGCACACACAATACTATCCTTATATCATTATTACAACAATCTCTGCAGAGCACACAGACAAGCCACTCTTATCACATTATTATAGCAATCTATCCACTGCATATAGACAAGTTATCCTTATCATATTTTTGCAGCCATTTCTGCACTGTGCACACACTGTACTTATCACATTATTAATGCAATTTCTGCACTGCACACAGACAAGCTGCCTGTATTATATTATTATAATCATCTCTGCACTCAAAAAGACAGGATATGTTTACTACATTATTACTGCCATCTCTGCAGTGCAAACACAGAAGCTATCCTTATCACATTATTACAACTTTTCTGCAATGAATAAAGACAGTCTATCCTACATCTATTGTTACAGCCATTTCTGTACTGCACAAAGACATCCTATCCCACTCATATTGTCATTGCATCTCAGTACTGTATACAAATAAAATATCCATATCACATATTACAACCATCTCTGCCCTGCCACAGACAAGCCGTCCTTATGACATTATTAAAGCCATCTCTGCACTGCACACAGACAAGCCATCCTTCTCATATTGTTATAGCCATCTCTACACTGTATACAGAGAAGATATCTTTATCACAGTATTACAGCCATCTCTCCACTGCACACAGACCAGCTATTCTTACCACATTATTTTAGCAATCTCTGCACTGCACACAGACAAGTTTTCCTTATCATATTATTACAGCATTCTCTACAATGCACACACAATACTATCTCTAAATCATTATTACACCAATCTATGTACTACATACAGACAATACATACTTATCACATTATTATAGCAATATTTGCACTGCACAGAGACAAATTATCCTTATCATATTATTACAGCCATCTTGGCACTGTACACAAACTAGCTATACTTATCACATTATTAATGCCATCTCCGCGCTGTACACAGACAAGCTGCCCTTACTATATTATTACAATCATCTCGGCCATGCAGATAGATAAGGTATGTTTACCAAATTATTACTGTCATCTCTTCAATGCTCACAGAGAACCTATCCCTATCACATTATTATAACTTTCTGTGCAATGCATAAAGACAGTCTGTCCTGGACCCATTATTACAGCCATTTCTGCACTGCACAAAGACAAGGCATCCTTATCACAATATTACAGTCATCTCTGCACTTCACACAGACAAACTGTCTTTAACACATTATTACAGTCATCTCTCTATTGCAAACAGACAAGCCCTCCTTATCATCTTATTACAGCCATCCCTACACTGCACGCCAACAAACTATCTTTATCACATTGTTACAGATTTTTCTGCACTGCACACAGACATGGTATATTTATCATATTAATACAACCATATATGTACTGTGCACAAACAAGCTATCCTTGTCACATTATCTCAGCCATTTCTACACTACACACAGATGTGCTTATTTTATTGTATTATACCCATCTCTGAACTGCACACAGACAAGCTTTCCTTATCACATTACTAAAACCATCTATGCATGGCATAAAAACTATCCTTATGACATTTTTACAGTCATCTCTGCACTTCAAACAGACATGCTATCCTTACCACATTATTACAGCCATCTCTGCACTGCACAAAGACAAGCCATCCTTATCACATTATTACAGCCATTTCTGCACTACACCCAGGTAAGCTATCCTTATCACAATATTATACCCATCTCTGCACCGCACAGAGATAAGCTATCCTTATCATATCATTACAACCTTTTCTGAACTGCACACAGACCAGCTATGCTTAGCACATTATTACAGTCATTTCTGCACTGCACCAAGACCAGCTATCCTTATCACATTATTACACCCATCTCTCCACCGTACAGAAACAAGCTATCCTTATCATATCATTGCAAACTTTTCTGAACTGCACACAGACTAACTAATCTTAGCATGTTATTACAGTCATTTCTGCACTACACAAAGGCAAGCTATCCTTATCACATTATTAAAACAATTTCTTCACTCCACAAAGAAAGGCTATCCTGGATGCATTATTAGAGCCATCATTGTACTCTGTAGACACAAAATAACCTTATCACGATATTACAGCTGTCTCTGCCCTGCACATAGACAAACTATCATTATCACTTTATTATAGGCATCATTACATTGCACAGAGATAAGCTGTCCCTCAGACATTGTTATAGCATCTCTGCACCATGTACAGACAAGATATCATTATTACAGTATTATAGCCATCTCTCCACTGCACACAGACCAGCTCTCCTTATCACATTATTACAACAATCTCTGCACTGCACAGAGTCAAGTTATCATTATCATATTATTTCAGCAATCTCTGCAGTGCACACACAATACTATCCTTAAATCATTATTACAACAATCTTTCTACTGCATACAGACAAGCCATCATTATCACATTGTTATAACAATGTCTGCACTACTCAGAGACAAGTTATCCTTATCATATTATTACAGCCATCTCTGCACTGTACCCACACTAGCTATACTTATTGCATTATTAATGCCATCTCTACACTACACACAGATGTGCTTATTTTATTGTATTATAACCATTTCTGAACTGCACACAGACAAGATTTCCTTATCACATTACTACAGCCATCTCTGCATGACATACAAACTATCCTTATGACATTATTACAGCCATCTCTGCAATTCAACCAGACAAGCTATACTTACCACATTATTACAGGCATCTCTGCATTATACACAGACAAGCCATCCTTATCACATTATTACAGCCATCTCTGCACTACACACAGACAAGCTATCTTTAACACATTATTACAGTCATCTCTGCACTACAGACAGACAGTCTCCATATCATATTATTACAGCCATCCCTATACTGCATGCTGACAAGCTATCATTATCACATTATTACAGCTTTATCTGCACTGCACACAGACACTGTATCTTTATTATATTAATATAACCATTGCTGTACTGTGCACAGACAAGCTATCCTTGTCACATTATCTCATCCATCTCTGCCCTGCACTGAAACAAGCTATCCTTGTTGTATTACTATAGCCATCTCAGCACTGCACGCACACATGCTATCCTTAACACATTATTACACCCATCTCTGCATTGCACACAGACAAGCTATCATTATCACATTACTACAGCTTTCTCTGCACTGCACAAAGACAAGTTGTCTTTATCACATTAACATAACCATATTTGTACTGTGCACAGATGCACTTATATTGTATTATAGCCATCTTTGCACTGCACACATGCAAGCTATCATTATCACACTACTACAGCCATCTCTACATGGCATACAGACAAACTATCCTTATGACATTATTACAGCCATCTTTGCATGGCAAACAGACAAGCTATCCTTACCACATTATCACAGCCATCTCTGCACTGCACACAGACAAGCCATCCTTATCATATTATTACAACCATTTCTGTACTTCACCCAGGCAAGCTATCCTTATCACATTATTACACCCATCTCTGAACTGCGGACAGAGAAGCTATCCTTATCATGTCATTACAGCCTTTGCGCACTACACACAGACCAGCTACCCTTAACACATTATTGCAACCATCTGTGCACTGCACACAGACAGGCTATCGTTATCACATTATTACAGCCATTTCTGCACTACACAAAGACAAGCAACCTTGATCCATTATTAGAGCCATCACTACACTCTACAGACACAAGATATCCTTATCATATTATTACAGCTATCTCTGCCCTGCACATACAATCATTATCACATTATTACAGTTCCCTGCACTGCGCACGGACAAGCTAACCTTCTCACATTGTTATAGCCATCTCTGCACTGTGTACAGAGAAGTAACCCTGTGACAACATTACAGCCATCTCTACACTGTACACAGACTAACTATCCTAAGCACATTATCATAGAAATATTTGCACTGCACAGAGACAAGTTATACTTATCATATTATTACATCCATCTCTGCACTGTACACACAGCTATATTTATCACATTATTAATGCCATCTCTGCACTGCATACAGACAGGCTGTCCTTATTATATTATTATAATCATCTCTACAGTGCACAAAGACAGGCTATGTTTACCATGTTATTAATGCCATCTCTGAATTGCACACAGAGAAACCATCCTATCACATTATTACAACTTTCTATGCAATGCATAAAGACAGTCTATGCTGGAACCATTATTGCAGACATTTCTGCACTGCACAAAGACAAGCTATCACACTCATATTGTTATAACCATCTCTGCATGATATACAGATAAAGTATCCTTATGACAATATTACAACCATCTCTGCACTGCACATAGACAAGCCATCCTTATCACATTATTACAGCTATCTCTGCACTGCACACAGACAAGCTATCTATAACACATTATTATAGCCATCTTTGCACTGCAGACAGACAAGCTCTCCTTATCATATTATTACAGCATCCCTACACTGCTCACCGACAAGTTATCATTATCACATTCTTACAGCTTTCTCTCCACTGCATGCAGACAAGCTATTTTTATTATATGATACACCCATCTATGTACTGTGCATAGCCAAGCTATCCTTGTCACATTATCTCAGCCATCTATGCCCTGCACACAGACAAGCTATCCTTATTATATTATTATAAGCATTACTGCAGTGCACAAAGACAAGCAATGTTTAACATATTATTACTGCCATCTCTGCACTTCATGCAGACAAGCTATTCCTATCACATTATTACAGCTTTCTTTGCAATGCATAAAGACAGTCTATCCTGGACCCATTATTACAATCATTTCTGCATTGCACAAAGACAAGCCATCCTTATCACATTATTACAGCCATCTCTGCACTGCACACAGACAAGCTATCATTAGCACATTGTTACAGTCATCCCTGCACTGCAGACAGACAAGCTCACCATATCATATTATTACAGCCCTATACTGCACACCAACAAGCTATCATTATCACATTATTACAGCTTTCTCTGCACTGCTCACACAGACATGGTATCTTTATCATATTAATACAACCATCTCTGTAATGTGCACAGACAAGCTATCCTTTTCACATTATCTCAGCCATCTCTGCCCTGCACTCAAGCTATCTTTCTTGTATTACTATAGCCATCTCAGCACTGCATAAACACATACTATCCTTAACACATTATTACACCCATCTCTGCACTGCACAAAGGCAAGGTATATTTATCACATTAACATAACCATCTCTGTACTGTGCACAAATGCACTTATTATATTGTATTATAGGCCATCTCTACACTGCACACAGACAAGCTATCATTATCACATTATTACAGCTATCTCTGCATGGCATACAAACTATCCTTATGACATTATTATGGCTATCTCTGCATGTCAAACAGACAAGCTATCCTTACCACATTATTACAGCCATCTCTGCACTGCACACAGACACACCATCCTTATCACATTATTACAGCTATTTCTGTACTGTGCACAGACAAGTTATCCTTATCACATTATTACAACCTTTGCACATTACACACAGACCAGCTATCCTTAACATGTTATTACAGCCATCTGTGCACTGCACCCAGACAAGCTATCATTATCACATTATTACAGCAATCTCTGCACTGCATAAAGACAAGCTATCCTTATCACATTATTACAACCATTTCTGCACTACATAAAGACAAACTACCCTGGATCCATTATTAGAGCCATCACTGCACTCCACAGAGACAAGATATCCTTATCACATTATTACAGCTATCTCTGTCCTGCACATGCAAACACTCATTATCACATTATTATAGGCATCTCTGCACTGTGCACAGACAATCGATCCTTCTCACACTGTTATAGCCATATCTGCACTGTGTACAGAGAAGATATCCTTGTCACAGTATTACAGCCATCTCTACACTGCACACAAACCAGCTATCCTAATCACATTATTATAGCAATCTCTGCACTGCACAGAGACAAGTTATCTTTATCATATTATTACAGCCATTTCTGCTGTGCAACTGCAGTACTATCCATGAATCATTATTACAATAATCTCTGCACTGCACACAGCACACAAGCCATCCTTATCACATTATTAAAGCAATCTCTGCACTGCACAGATACAAGTTATACTTATATTATTGCATCCATCTGTGCACTGTACACACATTAGCTATACTTATCACATTATTAATGCCATCTGCACACTGCACACAGACAGGCTGTCCTTATTATATTGTTATAACCATCTCTGCAGTGCACAAAGACAAGCTATGTTTACCATATTATTACTGCCATCTCTGCATTGCACACAGCGAAGCTATCCTTATCACATTATTACAACTTTCTCTGCAATATATAAAGACAGTCTATCCTGGACCCATTATTACAGCCATTTCTGCACTGTACAAAGACAAGCTGTTGCACTCACATTGTTATAGCCATCTCTACACAATATACAGATAAAGTATCCTTATCACAGTATTACAACCATCTCCGCACTGCATATAGACAAGCCATCCTTATCACAGCATTAAAACCATCTCTGCACTGCAAACAGACAAGCTATTCTTAACACATTATTACAGCCATCTCTGGACTGCAGAGATACTAGCTCTCCTTACCATATTATTACAGCCATCCCTATACTGCTCGCCGACAAGATATCATTATCACATTCTTACAGCTTTCTCTCCACTGTACGCGACAAGCTATCTTTATCATATGATACACTCATCTCTGTACTGTGCATAAGCAAGCTATCCTTGTCACATTATTTCAGCCATCTATGCCCTGCACACAGACAAGCTATCCTTATTGTATTACTATAGCCATCTCAGCACCACACACAGACAAGCTATCCTTATCATATTATTACAGGCATCTCTGCATGACACACAGAAAAACTATCCTTCTGACATTATTACAGCCATCTATGGACTTCAAACAGACAAGCTATCCTTAACACATTATTACAACCATCTCTGCACTACACACACAGACAACCATCCTTATTACATTATTACAGCCATCTATACATAGACAAACTATCCTTATCACATTATTACGGCCATGTCTCCACTGCACACATAGCAGCTATCCTTATCACATTATTACAGCAATCTCTGCACTGCAAAGAGACAAGTTAGCCTTATCATATTATTACAGCCATCTCTGCACTGTACCCACACTAGCTATACTTATTGCAGTATTAATGCCATCTCTGACAAGCTGTCCTTATTATATTATTATAATCAACTCTGCAGTGCACAAAGACAAGCTATATTTACCACATTATTACTGCCATCTCTGCAATGCACACAGAGAAGCTATCCTTATCACATTATTATAACTTTCACTGCAATGGATAAAGACAGTCTATCCTGGACCCATTATTACAGCCATTTCTGCACTGCACAAAGACAAGACATCCTTATCACATTTCTGCAGTCATCTCTGAACTGCACACAGAAAAGCTATCCATAACTCATTATTACAGTCATCTCTGCACTGCAGACAGACACCTCTCCTGCATGCTGACAAGCTATCATTATCACATTATTATAGATTTCTCTGCACTGCACACAGTCAAAGCATCTTTATCATATTAATACAACTATCTCTGTACTGTGCACAGACAAGCTATCCTTGTCAAATTATCTCATCCTTCTCTGTCCTGCACACAGACAAGCTATCCTTGTTGTGTTATTATAGCCATCTCAGCACTGCGCACACACATTCTAGCCTTCACACATTATTACAGTCATCACTGCACTGTATACAGAGAAACTATCATTATCACATTACTACAGCTTTCTCTGCACTGCACAGAGGCAAGTTATTGTTATTACATTATTTCAGGTATATCTTCTCTGCACACAGATGCATGTATTTTATTGTATTATAGTCATCTCTGCACTGCGTACAGGCAAGTTATCCTTATCACATTACTACAGCCATCGCTGCATGGCATACAGACAAACTATCCTTATGACATTATTAGAGCCATCTCTGCACTTCAAACAGACAAGCTATCCTTAACACATTATTACAGCCATCTCTGGACCACACAGAGACAAGCTATCCTTATCACATCATTACAACCTTCTCTGCAATGCACATAGGACATTTATCCTGGACCCATTATTACAGCCATCACTGCACTCTGTGGACACAAGATATCGTTATCACATTATTGCAGCCATTTCTGCACTGCACACAGGCAAGCTATCCTTATCACATTCTTGTAGCTATCTCTTCACTGCACCTAGACAAACTGTCCTCATCATATTATTACAGTCATCTTTGCACTGCACATAGACAAACTATCCTTTTCACATTATTAGAGCCATCTCTGAACTACAGATAGACAAGCTGTCCTTATCTCATTATTATGGCTATTTCTGCACTACACAAAGACAAGCTATCATTCACATTGTTATAGCCATCTCTGCATTGCATACAGAGAATATATCCTTATCACTTTATTACAGCCATCTCTGCACTGCACACAGGCAAGCTATCCTTATCACATTATTATAGTCATCTCTGCAGTGCACACAGACATGCTATCCTTAAAACATTATTAAAGCAATCTCTACACTGCACACAGACAAGCCATTCTTATCAAACTATTACAGCAATCTCTGTACTGCAGACAGACAAGTTATCCTTATCAGATTATTACAGCCATCTGTGCATCGCATACACACTAACTATCCTTATTACATAATGCCAACTCTGCAATACACACAGACAAGCTATCATTAATATACTATTATAATCATCACTGCACTGCACAAAGACAAGCTACCTTTATAATATTATTACAGCCATCTTAGTAGTGTACACAGACAAGGTAACCTGGACCCATTATTACAGCCATCACTGCACTGTATACAAACAAGATATCATTATCACATTATTACAGCCATCTCTGCACTGCAGACAGACAAGCCATCCATAACACATTATTACAGCTATCCCTGAACTGCACACAGATAAGATGTCCTTATCACATTATAATAGGTGTCTCTGCACTGTACAAACAAAACCTATACTAGACGTATTATTACAAGCATATTTTCAATGCACACAGACAAGCTATCCTTATCACATTATTATACCGATCTCTGCACTACACACAGAGAAGCTATCCTAGGCCATTATTACAGACATCACTGCATTGTATACAGAAAAGATATCCTTAACACATTGTTACCAACATCTTTACACTGCACACAGATAAGCTATTCTTATTATATTATTAAATACATCTCTGTAAGCTATCCTGGACCCATTACACTCATCACTGCATTGTATACAGACAAGATATATTTGCCACATTATTACTGCCATCTCTACATTACACAGAGAGAAGCTACCCTTATCACATTATTACAACTTTATCTGCACTGCAATAAAGACAGTCTATGCTGGACCCATTATTATTGCCATATTTGTACTGCATCACAAACAAGATATCCTTATCACATTATTACAGACATCACTGCACTCTATACTGACAGAATATCCTTATCACATTATTACAGACATCACTGCACTCTATACTGACAAGATATCCTTATCATATTATTACAGCCATCTCTGCACTGCACACAGACAATCTATGCTTGTCACACTATTGTAGCAATCTCTGCACTACACACAGACAAGTTATACCTATCACATTATTGCAGCCATTTCTGCATTACATACAGAAAAGCTATCCTTATCACATTACTACAGCCACCTCTGCACTCTACACACACTAGCTATCCTTATCACATTGTTGATGGCATCTCTGCATTGCACGCAGGCAAACTGTCCTTATGATATTATTATAATAATCTCTGCACTGCACAAAGACAAGCTAGCTTTATCCAATATTACAGCCATCTCTGGACTATATACAGACAAGATATGCTTATCATAGTATTACCACCATCTCTGCACTGCACACAGATAAACTATGCTTATCACATTGTTACAGCTATCTGTACACTGTACACAGACAACTTATTGTTACCACATTACTTCAGCCATCTCTGTACTACATACAGAAAATCTATCCTTACTGTATTACTATAAGCATCTCTGCACTGTACACTGACAAGCTATCCTTATCAAATTATTGTAGCTATCTCTGCACTGCACACAGACATACTGCCTTAATACATTATTACAGTCATCTCTGCACTGCAGACAGTCAAGCTCTCCTTATGATATTATTACAGACATCCCTACACTGCACACAGACGAGCTATCACTATCACATTATTACAGCTTTCTCTGCACTGTACACAGACAAGTTATCATTACCACATTATTTTAGCCATATATGCACTGCACACAGACAAGCTATCCTTATTGTATTATTATATCTGTCTCTGCACTGCACACAGACAAGCAATTCTTATCACATTATTACAGCCATCTCCGCACTACACACAGATGATC
Organism: Protopterus annectens; assembly: GCF_019279795.1. Classification (NCBI taxonomy): domain Eukaryota; kingdom Metazoa; phylum Chordata; order Ceratodontiformes; family Protopteridae; genus Protopterus; species Protopterus annectens. Next base: position 1,654,748,806 of record NC_056735.1, on the reverse strand, counting down.
TATCATTATCACATTATTACAGCCATCTCCACACTGACAAACTATCTGTATTACATTATTACAGCCTTTTCTGTACAGCACACAGACAAGCTGCCCTTATCACATTTTTACAGCCATCTCGGCACTGCACAAAGACAGTTTATCCTGGGCCCATTATTACAGCCATCACTACACAGTATACAGACAAGCCATCCTTATCACATTATTACAGCCACCCCTGCACTGTGCACAGATAATCTATCATTATTACATTATTACAGCCATCCTTGCACTGTGAAGAGATAATCTATCCTTATCATATTATTACAGCCATCTTTCACTGAACATACAGAAGTTATCCTTATCACATTATTACAGCCATCTCTGCACTGAATAAAGGCAAGCTATCCTAGACCTATCATTACAGTCATCACTGGACTGTATACAGAAAAGCTATCCTTATCACATTTTTCTGTCATCTGTGTGCTGCACAGAGACAAGCTGCCCTTATCACACTATTACAGCCATGCTGCACTGCATGTAGACAAGTTACCTTTATCACATTATTACAATCATCCCTTCACCATGTTTAGACAAGCTATCTTTATCACATGATTATAGCCATCTGTGCACTCCACACAGGCAAGCTATTCTTATCATATTATTATAGACATCTCTGCACTGCACTGCATACTAAAAAGCTATCCTTGTCACATTATTGCAACTATCCCTGCACTGTATACACAGGGGTGCTGATTCCTAAATGTGACACACTTCGCATGAGATGTTAAACCCAGGTCCTATCAGCTTGATTTGGTGATAGTTCATCTGGATGTAAAAGATTCAATGGAACCTATTGAGAAAAGTATGGGAAGTTCCCCAATGCCTTGCCAAATTTTCTATAGCGGTATAAATACTACTTCAGGCCTCCCCTTAAATGAGACCACTAGCCTAGTAGACTAACCATATCAACAAAGGGTAAGTACATAAAATAAATAAAAAATAGCATAAATATGAGGAGTCTTTCCACTATGGCCCACATATGGTAGAGGTGGAATGAGCAACTCCTACAATTCCTTGTAATTATATATGCATACATGTATATATGTATATGTGTATAAATAAATATATATATATATATATATATATATATATACATATACACACACACACACACGCATACATACAGACACACACACACAGATTTTATGTATATATATATATATATATATATATATGTGTGTGTGTGTGTGTGTGTGTGTATGTGTGTGTGCATGTGTGTGTTTATACAGTGCATGGGTGACCCAGTTAGAGTATTGCCTTTGTCTTTCTTTGTTTTATTGAATATTTTAATTTTTGTGAAAATAAGGGCAACAGTTGCAGTCATCTATGAGGTTTTATCAACAAGCTCTGATGCTCCTCCTTACCTTGTACTCTACAAATATACCCCTTAAGGGATTCCTAGGATCACCGTCTGGCTCTACATACCAAACTTAAAGGTTCCAGACTAACTCATTCCAACACATCTTTTGTATTAGACATTAGATCTCCATCCTTGGAAAGCTTCCTTTCTGACTGCTCATGAATGAATGCCCAGTCTGCAACCGAATGTTGTTTTGTATGTAAAAATATGGTGATCTTCTAAATGTGCAGTCACCTAATATGCTCAAGAGCATAGCACAAGGCACACCTCTGTCATTTAGAAAACAGATGCACTTCTAGTAGACCAATAATTATCAACAGAAAGTAAAAAGTAGTAGCTTTCATCACTAATCAGGGCAAACACCAGTTCTCTACTCATAATATGTAAACACTGTCAGCTGTATCCCTAGACCAACTACCTACTTTTAAGTACCTATACAATACCTTGTTCTGACTGCTGAACTTTGATTCACACATCAGATCACTAGCTTAAAAAGTAAGCAGACATATTGAGTGCATTGAAATTATCAGATATATATCCAGTCGGGTGCAATTCCCCTAATCATGTCCAACAGTCTCTTCATTATTAGTTATAGTATTACTATATATGAACCTGCATTTACAATACATCTACTTTACATGGTTATTCTGTTAAAGAGATATTGAGTGTCTTTTGCTGAACTCATCCATATCTGTATGCTGAAGTTTGAATTTGTGTTATAAAATTAATTCATTCATTGTCTGATTATACTTTATCAGTTCAAGGTTACAAGTGGGCTACAGCCTATCACGACACACTGTGAAAGAAAGGTATGAAAAGTAATTGTTGATATAAACACACACACACACACACACACACACACACACACACACACACACACACACACACACACACACACACACACACACACACACACACACACACACACACACACACACACACACACACACACACACACAAATGTAGCACTGTTAAAGGCAATTTGGAGGATCAGCACTTCACCTATGGCATTTTTTGAGGAAGTAAGAAAAAACTGTAGTGCCTGACAATACCCTTGTGGGCAATATGAGGACATGCAAAAAAATACTCCATCTGGAAAACAAACAGGAAAATCAAGCTCTAATAAGTCAAAATGCTATGACACAGTGATTTCCATCTGTGAATCAAAATGCAATATTAAAATTGCTCTCTATGGAAGATGATCCTCATGGCAGTAACATCTATATGAACTTTTGAGCCCACAACATATCCCATGACAGCAAGAACACAACCTGTATTTACCTTTCTTCTAAGCTTCTACTACCACTAATCAATAAAAGTGCTACATTTATTTAATTCTAAATTGGTTATTAGCAATACTTAGTAACACTTGTTGAGTTTCACGTGTTGCATTTTTGACTGCCTAGTACTCTACTTACTTCATTGTTTTCCCAGTTACTCTGATGCATCTGGTGCTGTTGTGCTTTTACAGTATATGGCTTTGTTCTGGATATCCTCACTCATGCAACTATCAGTAAATAACATTCTCCCCTTCACTATCACTACTGTCTCCCTTGATTGTTACTCACCTTTTTCAGGATAATGTCCTATGGCTATTCTGTACTTTTAATCATATATATATATATGTGTTCTCATTTAGTGCCTGTGCACTGACTTGGATATAATAACATCAGCTCTGTATCTGCACTTTCACATTATTTAGTTTATAATCTTTCCTTATAATGTCGCATGCATTTCTTTGTAAATGAACCTTGTTTGTGTTCTAAGGTATTGCACATGATATAATAATTAAAGTTAGGAATGTTTGTAATTCCATTTGTAATATCTCTCTTTGTAGTCTGCAGTGTTATACACATAATTGAGAAGATTTCATTTTTACTCCTACTAAGTTTAAGGTTGGAGTCTTCTTCAAAACCTACATTTTCTCATCTCATCCCTGTTCTTAGTGGATACACTTTCCCCTTTCTATATTTTTAAATGATAATGCCAGTTTTGTTTCTCCCAATAAAGTTTACAGATGCATAGGTTTGCACTCATGCTTCAGTACATTTATTCAGGACAATTTATTGATACATAAAATATACCATATTGTGGAACATAAATAGATTGTCAACAAGTCTAACCTCTTTCAATAATGAATTTAGTTCTTGCAGTCATATGCACATAAGTTGAGCATCAAGTTCAAAGTGTTGTGCTTTTGGACAGGGTCTCTTAAGCTCCACATCAAAACAAAAGGCTTTCATCTATTTTTTTAATTTGTTTCCATTATTTAGGTATTTTTTTTATTTACAAAGGCCAGTTAGCATAATGTTTAAGGTCTTCACCTTCCATGCACAAGGTTCAAGGTCCTGTTCTGACCTTCAGCCAATACCGTTATGGAGATTGCTTGTTCTCCCTGAGTCTGTGTGAATGTTTCCACCTCATACTCAAGAATGGAGATTTGAGCAACAGTGCAGACTGTAAATAGTGCCCTATAGGAGGATGAGTTGAATAGACCAACCTCTTTGGGCATCAACTGTGGTATGCAGTATCCTCTAGATAGAAGAACTTGAATGACAGACTTAGCACCGTGTCAGGGCTAGCCACTCAATGGTGTAAAAATTAGTTCTAGGTGATTTCGTCAGTTAACTAATGTCACTAAATGGGCATGGGCATTTGCCAGTGATAAGTGGACTGAAGACCCAGCTTACTCCAACCTATGTCAGGGAACCATGCTAATGGTGGTGGGGTGCATATGCCCCTACTGGCTAGTGTCTGCCATCATAAAGCCCAGAAGCTCTGGGTCAATAAACTGACTAGCGTCCAGCTTGTGTTACCTGGTATAGAGCACTTGAGTGAAAGCTGGATATAAAACCATCAACCTGCCAAACATGAACTAAGAATTGCTAACTCAATGAAGGTCACTGACAGGACACAGCGTAAAAGTGGCTGCCATGATGATAAGGAGGAGGCTAGACATCCTATGTATCAAGGAGATAAGAGGGATTCAAAGTCTACTACTCAAGAGGAGAACAAATTAATAATGGTGTAGAAATTGTGGTGAGGGAGAGACTTCAGAAGACTGTGAAGGATGTCATCACAATTTGTGACAGGTTCATGGCAATCAGACTTCACTGTAAGGATGGGGTCTTATTCATAATCTCAGCCTATGCACCACACTGGTATTGTGGTAATAGAGAAAAAAAGAGTGCATTCAGGACCTACTAGATAAAGAAGGATAGCATAAATTGATGTTGATAATGGGTGACTTGAAAGCACATATTTGGAGAGACATAAAAACAACATGAGGACTACCTGGGTCCACAAGGGTGGGGAAACAGAAATAAAGGCATTAGACTTAGGGGAGAAATGGCTCCTGAGGGTATTCATGGTTGTATGGAGAGAAAGGCTTATCCCAGATGTCTGCAGAATAAGCATGCTTACACCAGTGCACAAGAACAAAGGGGATATCCACAACTGTAGGCAGTATAGAGCTATCAAACTCCTATCAAATTGCATGAAAATTCTGGAGAGGGTGATTGATAAACAAATGCACAGAGTAGTAAAACGTAAGATGGGAGACGAACAGTTTGGATTCAGATCAGGATACAGCATAACCGACCTGATAGCTGCAGTGAGACAGATAGTTGAGAAGAAGCTAGAGATGTGAAAAGAGTCCAAATGGGCATTCCTAGACTTGGAGAAAGCATATAATAAGGTCCCAATAAAGCTGATTTGGTCAGCCCTGTGATGATTCAAAGTCCTGGAAACATTGGTAGAATTGGTACAAGCTATGTACAAGGACCTAGTGACTCCAGCATGATCAATGTTCTCTCTCACAGAGGGGTTCCTGGTGGGCATCAGTGTACATAAGGAATCAGCGCAATTTTCATTGCTGTTCATACTGGTTATGGACTAAATTAGCAAACAGGTCAGAGAGGACAGATCAATGAAGTTGCTGTGCACAGATAATGTTGCATTATAGGCAGACTCTGAGCAAAACCTTGAGCAAAGAATAGGGGAATGGTATGCAAAATTGAAGGCACATGGGATGAAACTGAGTACAGACTAGACAGCTGTAATGTCAGCAAATAGGGAGAACCAGAAGAAGCTGAGTATTGAGATAGAAGGGAAAATAGTGGAACAGGTAAATAGCTTCAAGTGTCTGGGAGGGATGGTTGTGGAGAGGAAAGTTTGAATGAGGAAGTCAAAGCTAGAATCAGAGGGGCTGCAGCCAACTTGCACAGAGTGTCAGGGTAGTGTATGGCAGAAGATTGCTAAACAAGATGAAATGTTGTTGTGTTTTTCGGCTTTTCCCAGTTAGGGGTCGCCACAGCGGAACTCCGAACCACTAATGATTGGCAGTTGAGTTGCCGGCCCTAACACACAACCTTCAACAAAGGTACGCCCATTCACGCATGTTTCCACAGAAAACGCTCTAGCTGAAAATCGAATGGGACAACGTCTTGCTGAACAGTACTACTGTATGGTGCAGAAACCTGGGCAGTAAAGGCAGACCAGTTGAGGAAGCTCGAGTTGATGGAGATGAAGTACCTAGTGAAGAATACTTGGGACAGACAGGAAGAAGACAAGACAAAATCAGGGCATCCAGCAAAGAGGTGGATGGATTACGTGAAAGAAGACCTGTGACAGTCAAGCATGACTGAAGGTAGGAAAGTGACATAGAATCAAGAGAGATAATGACAGCAGATACAACACACCTATGCTGAGTAGAAAATGGGAAAAAGATGGTTAATGATAATGATTTAAGTAATGAAATACCAACTCCTGGCATTCAGTTTATTTCATCCATTCATTCCCTACTACCTGCTTTATCCTTTGCTGAGTCATGGGGAAAGTAGAGCCAGTCCTGGCAAACAGTGAGCACAAGGCAGAAAACTGCTTCTGAATAGGATGTCAGTTCATCTCAGGATCCGCACACACTCACTCACATACTTCACATAGTCTCACTTAACATCTGAGGTATATGTAACAAAATCACAGAAGTTCATGCACAGATAGCCCAATATACTCCAGATATTCTGGAAATTACTGAAACCTGGCTAAAGCCCAACATAAAAGACACTGAAATACTTCCTCAAGATATAACATCATAAGAATGGACTACACCTTAAAAAAATCTGGTGCTATAGCCATCCTATACTCCAACATAGAGGAACTAAATCCTTTCAACAACAGTATTCCCGGTTTCAACAATGCTGAAATATTAATTTCATACCTTAGATTAAATAGTAAAAACAACTTTGAATCATTGTTCTATACAGCTCCCCCGGAAAGAATATAAACACTTTGGAAGATAATTTATACTGGATACTCAATACCAGTCCTAATGAAAAAATCATATTGGGAGATGTAAATATTGACTATTAAGCTATATGGCCTTACAGAGCTAATCACCTACTAGCTATAATACAACTTCTGAAAAGAGCTCCACCCTAGACTGGATAATGGGCCCTGACCCTAACAAATATACTACCTCAAGAACCCTTACAACTTCCATTAGTGACCATCTTCTCACTTGTACTTACAGATTAAGCACCCATCATGTTAAATAGCAACTACAAAGGGACCCATAATCTCAAAAATTTCAACCCTAACACATTCAAATCATTCCTACAATGCATCAACTAGTCTAATCTAAAACTCCTCTCCATCTCCAGGATGAAGTAGTCCTCACTTTCAACACAATATTCTTAAATATTCTAAATAACTTATCACCCTTTAGAAGAAAAAGAGTTAAAACCATCCATACCATCTAAAAGTACTAGAAATCGTATGCATAACTTGGATGTCTGAAAAAATGACAAAAGAAGAAAAACACCAGACAATTTCTAAACCATACAAAAATTAGGTAAGTAGTGACAAAAAACAGAATTACAATAATCTGCAAAACTGCCATAGACACAAGCCCCAAAATTCTAGTCATCCATCAAATAATTAATCCACTTAGGGACAAAACCCATCCAAATTCTTTATGTAACCTCTCCCCACTTTACATCGCTTGCCAGCTTAATACCTATCTCATAGATAGTATAGCTGCCCTATCCAAAAACAATTCTAGCATCCATAATACCCCTCTCCCATTACTACACCATGTTTTAACTTAATAAATGCCCCTACTTCATATATAAACAAATACTTCACAATCCCAAGCCATTCTCACCATCCTCTGATAACCTCTCACCTGAATTTCTCAGGACATCAACCTGTGATATGGCATTACCCAGTATCAGTCCTTGTAAATAGGTCAATACATGAATCCTATGTTCCTTCCCTGTGGTAAAAGATCACATATAACCCCACTATATAAAGTGTGGACTTTAACAGACATAGCAGACTTTAGACACATTGCCAGTCTATCCCCCTCTCAAAAACATTGGAAAAAATGCAGCTTCTTCAATACCTCCTTTAATGGCAATGCTTGACACCTACACAACATGGATTTTACCCAGTATAAAACACTACCACTGTTCTCATAGCCTTCCTAGACACCATCAACAAAGCTAGGAATCATGGTAAGTTTGTATCTTCATTATTTCTAGGCCTATCTAAGCCTTTAACACTTTATCACACAGCAAACTCCTACACAGAATGTCCACCCATGTCCTCTCACACTCTACTGCCACCTGGTTCAGAAGCTACATGCCTGACAGACAGCATTCTTTTAAATAGCTCTGCACCATAAGAAATGTTAATAAATAAATAAGTAAATAAACAAAACAAAGACTAGCATCAGTTCACCTCACAGCTTGTCAGAGCTACAAAAAAGTATGCCTTCCCATCACAGCAGTTGAATTGTGTTTTAGAATGGGGTCTAAAAATGATAGACCCTATTTCATTGACATTCCTTTATCTTGCCTTCCTGCTTTGAGAAATTTCCATGTTGTGTGCTCTAAAGTTTTTAAGATTGTATGTACTTGTCTTAGCTTGTCCATTCTAAAATGAATTTCCCTAGTTATATTTCTAATATTACATGATGGTAGTGAAAGTTTCAGTGTCCTTTCTCCTGAGCAGCCTTTCTCTTGGGTTTCAGTGCAACTGACCACTCAATCTGTTTGCTATTCCACTTACTTAGCTGCAAACAAACAGATAATCTTTAAAAAGTTTTAACTCTGTGTAGGCACTGCAATGTGACCCATCCCAACATTATACTTAGTTGTTTTCTGCTGTTATTACTGCTTTGTCTTTTATGAAGTTCACACATCAAAAGCCAATTCAGATGTTCCGGAATATATTAGTGAAATTCTCAAACTGGCATGTGCTACTGGCAAGGTCATGCCTCAATAAACATTGCTTCTTTAAGTGCTTTCTATAGTGTCTGTATGCAGAAAGGATAAACTCGTAAAAACAATCTCGTTGACTTAAAGGTTTAAGGGACTTAATGCTGAAAGATCTTTCTTTTAACTCTTTTAGATGTGTGCAAAATGTAAGGATGAAAAGGGACTACAAGAAATGTTCTTATACTGCAACAGTTGCGCAGACAAAGTTTCATGAGATGTCACGTGTGATGGCTATTGAAATGGTATTACAGACAGCTTGGAAGGCTGTATTAGGAAACACTGTGATGCATTTTTACTTTCAGCTGGAGAGTTGTAATACAAGGGACAAATACTTTCAGATGCATGCTTTACATGTAGATGCAAAAACACCCCATTACCCAATTATATGTACATTTGAAATGTTTATTAAGAACATAACATTAAAGATTTTACACTGTTAAGTCTGGGTGCCGACTGGTTCTGTATATCTGTAGTAGCACAGATTTGTATCACTGCCTAGTATGTCTTATCATTTTGCAATCATGGTTAATATACAGATGTGCATTGTGACAGTCACATTTTAACTGTTTATGCCATAATGCTGTCTATCAAAATGTTTTTTTTTTTTTTTTTTTTTTTTTTTTTTAGCTTTTTGCAAAATTTTGCTGACATAGCAATATACAATATCAAGATGAAATTAACTCAGTCACATTTTGTATATACTCAATATGCAAATCTTCTGAAAATGAAGCCGCTACAATAGCCAAAGTCCTATAAAGTGAAGGTGTATACGCTGAAAATAAAGTACTAGTTAGTTTTGTTTTACATGAGATGAGAAAAGTGAAAAATGTATACATTTCTTCTGATTTGTTTCCACTTTCACCCTTCTGTGCCCCTCTCTAGAACCCCTCCATCTGCTCATTCTGTTGAGGTTGATCTGTCAAAATGAGCAAGAACACATCATCATCTCAGTGTTTTTGTGCGATAGCAATAGGTACCAGACTTCTAAAGGTATGTTACAGCTTCTGCTAGTTATAAAGATCTATGGGGTGCCAGTCTGCCTGTAAAACTCCTCAGTACCCTGTCTTTTTTGTTTGCTTAACTGTATTTATTTCATTACATTTTGTTTCTGTTATTTATCACTTATTATTTTTATGACACTAAGACATTAATTCTAAAATTGAGTTTTGCGGTACACCTACAAGAAACTGCCTGACATAAAATATATAGATAGACAGACTACAAATACACACACATATACATGTATATATATATATATATATATATATATATATATATATATATATAAACTTATATGTACTGATGTATTCAAAAGGATTGCAAATGCTAAAGAGACAACAGAAAAATTATGAATTAAAACACAGAGGACTGATTTATTTTATTTTATTTTTTTATTTTATTACATTTGTTTACCAGGAACGTCCACTGGGCTGACGAGAGCCCATTTTCAGTGGAGGGCCGGGGATAAAAGCTCCAGTAGATTAATACAATAAGGAAAACTACTATACATTCCAGAGGTAACCATCACAAGGTGGTTACTATATTTACAAATGTTACTACAAAAAAATACATAAATGATACCAGTAATGAACATTTTATGCAGAAAAACTGGTTCTTACATAGAAACTCTGCATAACTGTACAGAGGTGGCTACCACAAGGTAGTTACAGTGTGTACAGTGGAGTCTATCATGCAATAAATCAGAGGAGGTACAGCTTACAACTATAATGCTACTATACAACCTAGCTGCTATAAAATGCAGTAGTAATATTATGCAACAGGACAGAAAAGTGAGTTTAGAGGCAGCAAAGAACATAACTTAATTACAAGAGAGCAGTACAGGGAGTGCTAATAAAGGAGAGAGAGTTAAGTGACAGCATTAGAGAGGGTACTTCAGTTGCAAATCCAGTTGGAAAGAAGGTGATTTTGGAGGGCAGATTTGAATTTGAAAGGGTGATGTTCAGAGTGTACAGAAGAGGGGAGATCATTCCAGTGTCTGGCCATAGTCCAGGAATATAGAAGTTTACCAACTGGAAGGTTTGGTTTATAGACTTGAAGTAAGTTTTGATTTTCTGAGCGTAGTGACCTAGTGGGGGAGTAAGGGGTAAATAAGGAGTTGAGTGCAGGGCAGTCTTGTGGTTTGCATATTAGTCTATGAGAAGTAGTTAGTTGGAGATGTAGCAGGAATTGTGGGAATTCAAGACAGTGGAGTTGCCTTAAGGCTATACAATGATGGGTAGAATAATGACAGAAGCAAATTTGGCAATTTTGCTATAACAGGATTCTAACTTCAGTTTTAAAGAGGAATGCAGGTTAGTTAGTAGAGGAGCACCATAGGTTAGACAATGAAGCAGATAAGAGAGGGCAAGGGCTTGTTTAGTAGCAGGGCAGAGGAATTTATTGTGCCTGTATAGGAGGCCAAGCTTTTTGTGGGTTTTAAAAATGGATTGGATATGAAGATCAAATTTTAGAGTGATGTCAATTATAACCCCTAAGAGTTTGGTATTGGTGACAAGTTCAGTCTTTATGGAGTTCAATGAGAGAATGTTGAAGTCTTGGACATTGATAGAAGTGTTCTTTTTAGGAGTGAACAACATAAGTTTTGTTTTTTGGCATTTAAGGACAGGTGATTTTGGTGAAGCCAAGATTCAACAATAGAGAAAGCTGTTTGTGTCATTTGTTTTAGGATGGTGGGGTTAGGGGTAGAACAAACTATGGTCGAGTCATCAGCATATTGAACAAGGGAGGAGTGGGGTAAGGCTTGGTGTAAATTATTAATTAAAATATTAAATAGGAGGGGGCCAAGAACTGAGCCTTGGGGGGACGCTGATAGGGTTGGAGGTATGGAGAGATCGAGTGCTGCCATTTGACGGTGTGCTGTCTGGAATGCAGATAACTTTCAAACCATGCAAGGGATGAAGAAGAGAGCCCTATAGAGGAGAGTTGAGAAAGAAGGATGGAATGGGATATGGTATCAAAAGCCTTTGATAGATCTAGAAAAAGGATGGATGCTATATGGCCAGAGTTACAGATTTTGTTAATGATATCTACAAAGGATAGGAGAGCAGTAGAGGTACTGTGGCCAGGATGGAATCCATGTTGTGTAGGGGAGAGAATGTTGTTATTTAACAGGTAGTTAACTAGTTGTTTTTGTATGCATTTTTTGAGAATTTTGGATATAGGGGAAAGAAGAGCTATAGGTCGGAAGTTTGAGATGTCAGAGGAGGGGCCTCCTTTGTGGAGAGGTAGGATAATGGCTTTTTCCATAAAGATGGAACATAAGATTCTTGGACTGACCTGTTGATTAGCTTGTTAATTGGATAAGCTACTGAATCAGTGGCAATTCTGAGAAATTTGGCAGGAATATTATCAGCTGAGTTAGAGCAAGGTTTTAGCTTTAGTAAGAGTTTTTTTATATATGAAGTCGAAATAGAGGAAAGGTTAAATTCTGCATGGGTAGGACATTTTTCTTGATGTTGAGTAGATGATGTTGGGAATGTGCTATGCTGAGGAAGGTGTGAGGAGGAGGGTGAGTTATGGTTAGGTTACTTGGAAGGGGAGAAGAAAATGAAGCAGTGAGATTTGTTATTGTATCAATGAAATATGATTTTAATTTGGAGGCAATAAGGTCGGGTGTCATGTTGGGGAATGGGCAATGGTTGGTTTTAGTGCCAGGGTTTAGAAGATTGTTTATCAAGGACCAGAAGAGTTTAGGATTATTTTTCTTGTTTGATTGTAGTTTCATGAAATATTGTTACTTGTCTTTTCAGATTCGTTTTTTGGATTGGTTACGGAGTTGTTTATAATGGGTAAGATTGGAGGGGTTATTCAAAGTCTGCCAAAACTTCTAGGCTTTGTCCCTATTTTGCATGATTTGTTTTGTAGTTTTAAAAAGCCAAGGGGCATGTTTGGATTTGATTCTGATGGATCTAGTGTGTGACAGGCTATGGAAAATACTAAGAAAGGAGCTGTTGAAATAAAGAAGGGCGCCATCTAGTGGCAAGGTTTTGAGACCGTTCCAGTTGTAACCTTTAACGATGGTATTGAAAGTGAGGGGGCAGAATTTGCTTAAGTTATGTGTTTCTCTAATATTTTGGGTTTTAGCCAGAGATGTGCTGTTACGGATAGTGTAGGTTGGGAGGTGGTCACTAAAAGAATTTGGAAGGGTGCCTGCAATTTGATATTTAGAGGGGTCAGAGACTAGGATCCAATCTAGAATTGATCCCTTATTATTTTTGAAGTTATACCTAGTGCTGGAAGTAATTAGATGAGTAAAGTGGAATAGATTGATACTGTTGGGAGATTGGATAGTGGAAGCAGATGCCCAGTCATTACTCATGTCACCTAGCATAATGGTTTCATATTTTTTATTGTTTGAGAAATCCAGGAAAGAATGTCTTCTAGAACTGGGATGTTATTCTCAGGAGGAATATAAATGGCTATAATACAGAGTTTTTTGGAGTTGTTTAGGTCAAGAAATGATATTAGGATTTCAGCGTTGTGGAATTTAGGAATAGTGTTGGGAAAGGGGCATATATTAAGGGTGTTGGGATAGATTAAGGCAACATCACCTCCTTTTTGTGTGTTGTCTGTTGACCCTGATTACACTGTAATTTGGAGGAAGGAATTCGGAGTCTTGGATGCTTGGTTTCAGCCAGGTCTCGGTAGCAGCTATAATGTGAGTTCTGTTAAGAGTTAGCCAGGCATGAAATTCAGAGGTTTTGTTGCAAATACTTTGGAAGTTAATGGTGGTTATATGGAGAGTTTTATGGGGGGAGGGACCTGGGTTAGGGTGAATGTCTCCTGAGCGTACCAATGAGGAGAAGTGCAAAAGTTTGTAAAAGGAATTTTAACAGAGGTTTGTAGACATCAGGGGTTCTTCTATATCAATATAGCTATGTGTGATCAGACGTTGTAGAACTCTTAGATAACACTGTGAGGCACCAAGCCCACTATTCTTAAAGTTTATGCCTCAGCCCAGCTGCTGCGCATTCTGGGGTATCAGGCTGCATCTTTTATGACAGTGTTGAACTGGCTGTATGAGCCTTTCCCAAACTGTTACCCCACAGTGGAAGGTAAGCAAAATACTTTAGCTAATGTTTTTTTTCTTTGAAAAAAACAGTAACCTAATTCCTAGTGCAAAAGATGATTAGATACTTTATTTTATTAATATTTATTAGTTTCACCCAAACTGAGCTATGGCCTGTTTCCAGTGCAACACAAGGTAGTATTTATGCAGAATATGGGGAATTTGAGCAGGAGAACAGCAAACAATGCCCATGTTTGTATCCAGGGGTGTACTACAACAGGCTTTATTCTCATGACAATAGCACATTGTACATTTAAGTTTAATATGGCTTTTGGAAGGACAGGTGACAAAAGGTAGAAGAATGACATGTGGATGCAGTGAAAGAAGTTAGTGACTCGCAAGTTGAAAGCTCTGAGGGACTTTAGTCAGAGATGTTTGACAGAATCATCATGGAAATGTTCCTGGAGAATCTCCAAACCCTTACTGTCACCACACTTTTATGTAACTAACCATAATACAGCTACGGCCTCACAATCTCCAACTATCTGACTATCATCTTTCATTCTCCACTGCTATCTCTGTCTCCATTTTACCTGGACCCCCTCAACACTCTTTCATAATTATTAACCATTTTCATCATGTAATTACTTCACTTCTCCTGTTCAGTATCTATTTTCAACTGATTTCATTTGAAAGTAAGTACACTGTTATAAGCTTTATATTAGCTAATATTGTAATGTATTCTTCATTTAACTGTCATGTTTTCATTACCTGCCATGTCATTAGAATTCTAGGTATGTTCATTTACTATTCTATGCATGCACATTTACTATTTTGCATATGTACATTTATTGCTTTTTGATTAACTGTCATATCATTACTAGTCTACAAATTAATGTATGTTTATTATGTAAATCTTGTCCTCATTCTGTAAAATGGAGTATTTCTCCCCAGGCCTCTGCTGAAAATGGGTCTTGTGCCCAGTCAGACTTCCCCAGTAAACAAAGGCAATAAATAAATGGAAAATGACACTTTGGCAGATTCAGTGCAGAGAGTTACTACGAAGAGTGAATGTGGCTGATGTAAGAAGAGATGAGGAAAACCTGGGTGGAGGAGTAGCAGTGAGGAGCACAGAGAAGTTATAAACAGCCAATGTGAAATTGTGGACTTGTGGCAAAAGTAGTCTGACCATCCAGGAAATACAGAGAAACTGCGATCATTTCCTGCTGTGGCTTGTAAGTGCAACCAAGTGAAATGCTTACAGTGAAAAAGCATTTAGTTCAGTTACCAAACAGGTATAATGTCTGCAGACATATTATTTTGAAGTACAGGATGTGGAACACTAATACCTATTGATGCAGAAACTTTTACATGGTATTAGCTTTAAGACGGACTTTCTGTTAGCCAAATTATTTCTGAACTGTGCCAGGAAAAGAAGGCGCACATAAGAGATGGTTGTGATAATAATTGTATTAAATATGAGGAGTTGGATTTTTGGGAGTAAAGTTTAAAGAATCAGATGAGACTGTCCTAGATTAATTACTAAAGAAGTAGAAGCAGAAGTGATGACAGGAGAGATGTAAAGGGAAAATGAAAGGAGTAATGAGAAGGAAGAACAGAGAAGGAACTTACAGGCACAGTAGAAAGATTGCTTATAGGACACTAAAATCACAGACACAGGAAGTCAATGTGAATGCCAAGAAAGGGATAGCACCTGGAAGGACAACTATCAGTAAAAGAAAGTAGAAAGAAGGGATACAAATGAAAAAAAAATAATGTTATCTTGCCATAAAACATGGTGAGAAAAGAAAGTAAGAGTTTATTGCTTGTTAATATTAATAGTATTAATTGT
Organism: Protopterus annectens; assembly: GCF_019279795.1. Taxonomy (NCBI): domain Eukaryota; kingdom Metazoa; phylum Chordata; order Ceratodontiformes; family Protopteridae; genus Protopterus; species Protopterus annectens. The sequence continues at coordinate 1,654,733,243 of NC_056735.1, read as the reverse complement.
AGTATTTAATACAATTATTGTCACAATCATCTCTTATGTACCCAGGTCTACAATGCCTTCAGTACGTTCAGATAACAAACTGAGCATGAAAGAACCAAAGGAAAAGGTGTATCTATCTTCATTAAGGAAAAATACACCTCGAGACTGGTCAAACAGAATGACTCTCTTGAGCTATTCCATGATCAATTAACTATAGGCAAAACCCCCTACCACAGCATAGCTAGCTATAGGTCCCCCACCATGAAGCAGGAAAAGCATACTGCATACCTGGACTTACTGGAGTCACTTGCCACACAGCCCAACACCTTACTCATGAGTGATTTTAATTATCCTACCATCAACTGGGAAACATATACAACCACAAACATTCTGTCTCAGAGGTTATGTATGGAACAGCTAGTAAGCACACTCACAAGAGGCTCAAATGTCCTGGACATAGTACTCACTAGCATGTGAGAACGTTGCACCCCCCCCCATGTGATGTCCTCCCTAGTAAAATCGAACCATAAATCAATCTCATTCAATGTAATTATAAGATCAGATACCTCATCAAGCTCAAAAATGCGTAAGAATTTTTCTAAGACAAATTGACTCCTATTAAGTGATGATATAAGAAGTTTCAAAGCCTCCTCAAATGCAGACAACATGAAATGCTATGCAGAGGTGTACACCAATGCCCTGTATACCCACTTAAGCAGTGGTATAGAATTGGCTGTACCTGATCAAATTAAAACCAGGTCTTGCTGAAAAAACAAGCCACCCTTTTGGACCCCTAGTATAAACAGGCTATACAACAAGAGAAATAAACTAATGTCCAAGAACAAGAGGGAACTGGCTCAGCAGAGGAAGAAATCCCTCTCTAGCTTAAACAAACACATTAGAGATCTTGTCAAGTCCTCCAAAGCTAATTACAAAGCAAAAATAGCCTCCCTAGCTAAGGATAATGACAAAGCTTTCTTTAACTACATCTGAAATCAAAAAGGGGATACCCAGCTGTGCTCTGAACTGGTTATGGATGGCACCACCCATATTCAACTGGAGGTAATACCAACCTGTTAGCTGACAGATTTGGAGCAAACATCCCCCCCCCCGTCCCCACCAGTCATCCCCCAAAGTATACTTGTTACCATTCTTCAGCCTATTATCTCAGAAGAGCAGGCCATGTCAGACCAAAAACATGGCATCAATGGGACCAGACAACATTGCATGTTGACTTTTAAACAATTTAAAACATGATATAGCAGACTCACTTGGATCCCTGTTTAACCACAGCCTGCAAACTTACTATGTTCCAACAGAATGGAGGACAGCAACAGTAATCCCTCTGCACAAAGGGCGGCCATCAATCGACCCTGGAAATTATAGACCCATAAGCTTGACTAGTCTCATCTGCAAGACCATGGAAAAATCATTATGGACGTTATTAACAAGGACATAGGTAATCTACAGACTCTGGACCCAACCCAGTTTAAATTTGTTAAAGGTATATCATGCCTGTTAAACATGGTTGACTTCTTTAAGAAAGTCACCAAGGCCCTGAATGAGGCAAAGACAGTGCATACCACCTATCTTGATCTAGCCAAGGTATTTGACACAATCTCCCACTCAGGTATTATAAAGAAACTATCCTAATTGAGAATTAATCCCTACATTACCAGATGGGTAGCCAGATGGCTCACCAAAAGGAAACATACTGTCAAAATGGGAGACTTCACCTCTAACAAAAGACCAGTCACCAGTAGCATACCACAGTGTTTTGTGCTGGGCTCTTTACTGTTTGGAATTTATTTCTCAGAAGTCCAGGCAAACCTGGATGGCCTGTGGCTGGCCAAGTTTACTGGCAATTGCAAATTGGGAGCAATCATTGAGTTTCCCAACAATGTTAATATGCTGCAGACAGGGTTAACACAGACCAATGATTGGTGTCAAAGCCATGGATGAAAGCTAAATGCAAAAAACTGTATTATTATTCCCTTTGGGAAAGCTGACATCCCTGCTAATTACATTATAGATGGCACCCCCCCCCCCAAGTGTAGACCCAGTGGTATGTGACCTGAGTCTTCTCAGGTTGAAAGCAATCTGAACTTTGACCACCACATATCCATAGTAGTAAGGAAATCCTTTTATGTGGTACATTTTATAAGTAAAGGCATCACATCTAGATCTAAGGATTTTATAATTCCATTATGCTTAGCCCTCATCACATCAATAAGTGAGTAGTCTGCTCTCTTTTGCATGTACTTCACCAGACACCTGCAACAATTAGAGAGACCACAGAGGTTTCTCACCAAGAAATTACAGTGTACACAAAACAAGTCTTACTTGGAAAGACTGAAAGCCTTGTCACTGTATTCTGTTTCCTACAGGTTGCTTAGGGTTCACCTGTGCCTGGCTTACAGGACAGTCTCTGAGCTCACTGCTGTTCATACTGGTGATGGAATACATTAGCAAACAGGTCGAAGGGGGCAGATCAGCAAAGTTGCTGTATGCAGACGATGTGGCATTACAGGCAGACTCTGAGCTAGAACTTCAGCAAAGGATAGGAGAATGGAATGCAAAACTGAAGGTACATGGGATGAAACTAAGCACAGATAAGACAGTGGTAATGGCAGCAAATTGGGGAAAACAGAAGAAGCTGAGAATAGAGATAGAAGGGAAGATAGTGGAACAGGTAAATAGCTTCCAGTATCTGGGAGAGGTGCTTGAGAAGTAGGGAAGTCTGAATAAAGAGGTCAAAGTTAGAATCAGAGGGGCTGCAGCCAACTGGCATAGAGTGTCTGGTGTAGTCTATGACAGAAGAATGACAAAGAAGCTGAAAAGTAAGGTGTACAAGACAGTGGTGCAATCAGTACTACTGTATGGTACAGAAACTTGGGCAGTAAAGGCAGAACAGCTGAAGAAGCTAGAGGTGATAGAAATGAAGTGCCTGAGAAGGGTGGTAGGATGCACACTGTTGGACAGACGAAGAAATGAGGACATAAGAGCAGAAGCCAAGGTAGCTCCAATTGCAGAAAAGATCAAAGAGAAAGTGTGTGAAAAAAGATCTGCAACAGTCAGGCATGAGTGTTGAAGAAGGCAGGAGTGTGGCACTGAATCGAGAGAGTTGGGGACGTTTAATATCATACCCCAACCCCATGTAGAAAAAAATGGGAAAAAGGGGGGCTGATGATGATGATGAAAGTGGATTAAGTAGACAGGAACGGATGCAGTATGTTTGCTAGAAATGGAAGAATGCATGAGTCATTGGGGGAAGTATTTTGGACAGTGGGTGAAACAGAATGCTATTTTAATTTAACAATGGTTTGGTATTATAGAAAAAAAATGTAGCTCCAATACAGCTGGGCAAGATAGTATGTATGCCTTGTGTATGGGAGAAAGTAGTGTTTGGGTTATGTAATATTTATGCACCAATGATGCCTGAGAAAATTTATTTAATCAAGGCAGATCTTTTTATTTATAGGTAAGGATTTTTTAGACAGACAAATTGTAATATGAAGTAGGTGAAAAGGGAAGAAGTGAGCAAAGTATGAATAAAAAAAGAAGTGGATCTCAAGATAGATCAAGAAACTGCATATGAAATTTAAAGGGAGAGACACTTGGGAACTGCAGTTGAATATTGTTTTGTAAACTGGATGTTTAAAGAAAAAAAGAAGTAAAATTAATATATATTATATTTTCTACTGCAGTGCTTACTTGTGGAGTCTGAAGGAAAATTAAGTAGAATAGAGACACAAGATATTTAAAAATAGGGTTGGAGTTATTAATGAAAGAAGGAAGCAAACAATGTTACATGTATTTTTCAGGAGACCATATTAATATTAGACCTTTTTCATAACATTTGGGTACACTGATGGAAGATGCTGAAGAGAAAGGTTATGCAACACTATAAAGAGCTCTGCATACCAGAGGATAAAGAGATGCTATAGTAGTTAGTGGTGAACATGAAAACATGAGACAGGAGTAGTACAAGAAGATATTGTAAACTGAACATCAGTCATTGAAAATGAGCAAAAGTTAAAGAAATAGCATATGACAGAAAGAAGATAAAGAGTTAATGACAGGCCAGCAGTAAGAAGAATATCACAGAAGTAAATAGTGTTTGTTAGAAGTACCGCAGGGCTTGCATACATCACGGAAATGTAGAAACAGGGAAGTAGGATCAAGGAAATGTAGAACAGTGAAGTAGGCGGCATCAATAAGAAACAGATGTGGGAGGGGCTACTAAGCTGATAGGATGCCTACCAGACAGAAATGTCATGTGAAAAGGCTACTTACATCTCCAGTGATACTTCTGCCATAGTACTTAGGATGTGCAGCCTGGCCTGCTTTGTGCTCAGAAAACATTTCAGCCTCTTAAAGTGTGGATGCTACATTTTTTGTGGATATGGTTTTCGATATCAGGGGTTCTTTCCCACAAAGTGCAACAGATGAAAGCTTTAGTGGATCTGCACTTGAGATACTACTGTCCTGCTGGTCTAATTTAGTTTAATTTGACTCTGAGGTTATGAGAACAATTTCATTTTTGCAATGTACCCTCTACAGGCTTTATCCAGATCCATCTACACTGGCAAAATCTTGCCTGGAAGTACTTGGAGCAATTATACCCCATAATATCTGTTCAAATTTGAATCAGCATGTTTCCCATTTGTCACATTAATGATAAGTACAATTGCTTACAGGACACAGAAAACAGAGACAGAAGAAGATGAAGTAAATGTCAAGAAAGGGATAATAACTGGAGAGGCAACAGCCAGTACTCAAAAAAGCTATATCTTGACTCCACACTTTGCAAAGAACTATCTCCCAGTCTTATATCAACCTTTTTTGAGTAATATTATTGAGAAAGTAGTGTTATACTTACACGGACATATTCCTGTTCATCATCTCATGACCTCTTTGATCTATACCACACTGGATTTAGAACTCAGCATAATGCCAAGACAACTTTCGTCCAGGCTGTGATTTGTCTGATAACACAAGATAAGGATTTATAGTTGATCTTGCTCCTCCTTGACCTCTGGCCACATTTTTTTGCACACAGAAATAAATGGTCTCACCCAAAGGCTCCATGAGCTTATGTGTCCATGATATTACAGCTAAATGCATACTTCAAAACACATCTCCTGATTCCTTGCTACCAATGAGCAACCTTCCTCCATTTTAAAGATGCACAGAATCAATGAGCACTCTACCTCATATCTGAAGGAGAACTTTGTAAACAACAATAGTTATAGATTATTTTTGAATCATCTTTTAAGCAAAAGATAGCTTCCTACATGGTTAAAAAGCATCACTGAGCCCTGATGTGAACCGAACCCCTTGATTTAGTATCCATCTCTGTTCTTTCGAATTAAGGATAATATATAAATCAATGTAACTGAAGAAGATAAGGCACAGAAACATGACTGAAAGCATAAAAAATTTAAAAATGTAATAGGGTAAACGCTTTCACACCAAATACTAATGCTTCATCAGACCATATAAAAATTACATCAACAAACACTTTTAAATCATTCACATTAATTCAAAACAGCTAATGAAAATCAAAGAAAGGTAAAAACCTGACATTAGCTTGTATTATTTAAAGAGACATGGTGCTTTTAGTACAGGCTTAATAGAAACCCTGTCATTTAGACCTGGGTATTTATCAGCTTGTCATATTATAATCCAATGCAATTCTCTGGTTTCAGTGAAGTTTTTAACAACACCACCACATATAATTTCAGAAATAATTTCAATAACTTGAAATCTAAAACCATGTTCATTCTCATTCTGTATACAATGTTGGGCTAGTGCATTCTTGGTGTCACTGTTCCTAATTAAATAAATATGTTCCCTGACTCGTTCCATCAGTGACCTATTAGTTTTTTCTACATAGAAACAGCAACAAGCTGTGCATGTCGCCAGATAAATCGGATTTCTAGTTCAACAATTAGCTTTAACCTTAAATTTATACTCAAAACAAGTAACTGGATGAATAAAACATGCTGACGTGTTAATAAACATACAAAAATTGCATGTACGGCATTGACTGGTGCCTGTCCAACCACTACGGTGTCTACTTTCTTTTTGTGTCACGTTTTTATAACAAAGTTTTCTTTTAGGAGATTTCTTATTCTTAAAGGCAAAATTCGGTCTATGGCCAACAACCTTTTAGATGTCATTGTCCAAACTCAATATAGACCAGAAAACATAAACACGATGTCAGCAGAGAGAAATAAAAGTTCAGTTTAATTCCACAACTGCCAAAAATTTTATGAATGAATTAGATTTCAAGCACACTAGTAAATAAACAACATTTTTAGATTTGCAAGTAAATCTACCTGGAACCTGCACTAATAATTTTCCAAGTGTAATTTCATTGCTATCCGTATATAAATACTGGCAGTAATTGCAATTATAGCATTTAACCATTTCTTTTCTCTCTTCAACTACTGCATTTTTGTTTAACTTACTTTGAAAACAATCTTTGAAATTTTTTGCTCTTTTTTGCACAAATCTAGGTTCATCTCCTATTTTTTCTATAATTTCTCTATTACCTTTTAGAATGCCCCAATTTCTTCTGACTATTTCCTTAATACTATTAGAATCAGTACTATTTTGCAATGCTAGAGCTATATTGTAATATACAGTGATCTTATTCTCCATTTCTTCAGTAGTAGTATTCTTTCTTTTAATAGTTTCCTCAGCCAATATCTTGTTTACAATCTCTTGTGGGTAACCTCTGGTTACCATTCTTCTGCAAAAGGTTTCAGCTTCTAAACAGAAAATTTCATCATCTTTCGTTAGGTTACTAATTCTTTTTATTTGGCCTTTGACAATGTTGGACTTCGTCTTTTTGGGATGTAAACTTGAATAATGTAAATACATATTGTTTTGAAACTCTTTTTTATAAATCTTAGAAACAAGTTTACCATCATTTTTGTAAATCATTAAATCTAAAAAATTAAATTTCTCAGCATTAAAACTATGTGTAAACTTTATATAAGAACATACATTATTGACATATTTTAAAAATTAATTTAGTTCTTCAATAGTACCATCCCATATTATCAGAACATCGTCAATAAACCTAACCATTTTAACTATGTTTTTTGCAAAAACACTTTCAAAAATATTGGCTGACTCCCATCCTTGCATAAAGATGTTCACATAACTGGGAGCTAAAGAAGCACCCATGGCCACGCCATTGGTTTGCACAAAAAGTTGGTCATAAAACTCTAGGTAATTATGGCTCAACACCAAATCTATCATTTCCATTAGTAGTCCCACTGTGTTGGAAGAAAATTCTTTACATTTAAGTAGTTCCATTCTAACCATCTCCATTCCCTCCTTATTTGGTATCATCGTATATAAAGAGTTAATATCTAAGGTTAACAATAAATGAGAATCAGAAACCCTAATGTTGCTTAGTTTGATACAATCATAACTATCCTTTATGTATGTGATACTCTTAGGTACTACTTTTTGAAGGTGCTTGTCTACTAGTATGGACATTCTCTCATTTTACTGTTTCTGCTGACAACAATGGGTCTTAGAGGGGGAGCATCAATATTTTTATGGATTTTTGGTATTCCAAAAATCCTACTAATTTTGGGATTATTGTTGATTATATTTCTTTTCATTTTTTCATCAATTCTCCCCGCATAGAACCACTCCTCAAGACATGAATCTACTAGTGAATATCCCCTCTTTATTTCCGATATGTTAACTGGTTTATAAAAATTAGTATCAGATAACATTTCTTTCATTTTCACTTCGTACTCGATTCTGTCCAACAGTACCATTGAACCTCCTTTGTCAGCTTTGAAAATAAGTATGTCTTCATTTTTAACTAAAGCATCAAAACATACTTTTTCTTTTTTTGTTAAATTGTAATATCTAAAATTGGTATCATTTTCTAACATTTCTAACATCTGCATTTCACATACATTAAGAAACATTTCCAGTTCTTTTATTAAAGGTGGATTGTAGCAACTTGGTTTATAAATTTCACTCTTGTTATGCGTTTGTGTTCCCAGTATTAAATTGAGGTTTAATTTCCTTACATAATCTCTGATCTCATTAATCATAGTTAGTTTGTTGGCCCTTTGTGCTGGGGCAAAATTCCATCCCTTGCTTAATACACAACAGTCATCATAGGAAATATTCATACTAGATAAAGTGACAATTTTAAAGTTCATACTATTTAGGTCTTCCATTGTCGTTGTTGATTGTTCCAATCCTTCTTCGGACCTTTCCTGCCATACCAGTTCTTTTTGCAGCTGTTGTTGGTAGTTATATTTCGATTTCCCTTTATTACCATCTGCTGTGATTTGGGCCCATGTTCTTTTATGATTATCTATTATTTGGTATACCTCTATAATTTATTTTCTTCTCTCACATTTCCTTTTGACTGTGCTTCAGTTCCTGCTGTTTTCCCCTTGTTAGCATCTTGGCTTTTGGTCTAACTACTGGTTCATTAACATGCTGTCTATTTTCCCCTGTATTAGTTGAATGCACATCGGCCACAACAACATGCATATTATTCTTGTTGCCTAATCTTTCCGACCTTCTTACAGTATTGGCATCTTCTTCTGAAATAAAGACATTAGCACTACTGTCTTTGTACGCTAAATTAGTTGGATTAACATGTAGTTGTAACCCATAAGTGGCACTCGGGGTATTGTTCAGCACACAGCCGACAGAAACGGCCATAAAACTAGTGTATAGCGTGCTGCTGTTTTGGTTTTTCAATATAGACCAGTTCGACTTAATGATATTCATTATGCCGGTCATATCACTAGTGTAAAATACAGGTATAGGCAAACTACTCCTATTACTAGTAGCCTGAGAGGACTTAGCCTCAAAAACTTGGTTGAAAAATATGGTTTTGCCTTATTTTCCCTATGTATAGCTCCCATACAAATATTCTTTTCAACTTCACATGCCTTATACCCCCTTTCATGAAATTCTTTCTTAAGCATCTAAACATCTTGTCTGAAAGCATCATCACAATTGTTCAGTTGAGACATTCTCTTTGTTTGACCTTTAATAACATTCCAGAATATATGGCCAGGATGCATGCTATCCCTATGTAGGATAGCATTTCTTCTACAAGGTTTCCTATGTAATTTGGTCTGAAGATTCCTAGCTGTATCAGTGCTAACTAGTACATCAGGGAAGTCTATTTTATTGCTGGAAATGTAAATTTAAGAAAAGATGTAGTAGACTCTAGATGGCTAATAAACGACATAAGCTGTCTTTCAGTGCCTCCCACAAACACAAAAAATAAGTCGTCTACAAATCTCCTGTAGAAACTAATCAAAGGAGCATATTCATCTAAATTTAACATGGAGTTCTTCTCCCATTCAGCCATGACTATGTTGGCATAGCTATTGGCACAGGGTGTGCCCATAGCTGCGCCAACCTTCTGTAGGAACAAGTGTCCTTCAAAGAGAAAGACATTCTTTTCTAACACATGTTCCAAGAACATACAAATTAGATCAATTTTACTTAAAGTATATTCACTATTTGTAACAAGGAAATCATGTACCATGGAAATTCCCAAATGGTGGGGGATGGCAGTGAATAATGATACAACATCCATGGTTACTAACAAGCAACCATCTCTCAACTTCCCATTTTTTTGGGACCCCATGAAAAATCGAGATCAAAGGAAACTCAACAAATAAATAAGTATGTAATATTCGATGTAACAGTTCCATCCACCAGCTCAATGTTGGTTTTTGCAAGCAGAGGGTTGGTATCTGTTGTCTGCAACCTGGTAAAATGATTACTTTCAAAGAAAACTTTAACAGCTGCCCAGATGTCACTTTTAAGTCGCTGTTTAAGTTTTATTCCATCACAAGGTTCTCAGTTTACAGAGACATTTGTTGATATTAAAAAGTTTGCACATAATGTAATGTTAAAAATGTTATATTCTAATAATGATGAAGTGGCTTCTAGTTTTAAGAAACCTAGTACTTTTCAGCCAAATTTGCATCCATTACTGGATACGTTTTGTAAAAAATGTGAACATGACCTGTTGCAAGCTACCAATAGTGGTATGCTTAAAAGAAAGTTTTGTAATTTGAGTGGCTCAGAGAGAGAAGCACTAGTGTCCTTGCAACAAGATGGTGACATTATGATAAAAAAATGCTGATAAAGGTGGCGCTATTATTATAATGGACTATGATTATTATTTTAACACAATTTTTTCTACTTTGCTTGATGAAAATGCATATACCTGAAATGATTTTGATGTAATAGCTACTATGGAAGCTGAAGTTGATGCTGCTTTATTTCATTGTTTATTAGTCACATTCTTCTTCTTCTTTCGTCTTTTCCTGGTTAGGGGTCGCCACAGTGGATCACCTGTCACTCATAATTGGCAGTGGAGTTTTACGGTGTTGAGCTGCCAGCCCGGTGCACAATCTTCCACAGAAGGCATGAATTACATAATTATTTATCTGTTGAGTTTCCTTTCATCTGGGTTTTTCATGGGCTCCCAAAAATACATAAGAATGCATTGCAACCACCATTTAGACCTATAGTTTCCAGAAGTGGCTGGCTCACTGAACCTTTTTCTATATTGATTGAAAAGAATTTGAGACCTTTATTAGACAGACAAGAACAGGTCTTGAGAGACAGCAAACAGTTTCTTGAAGATTTATATAAGTATAGTGTAAATGGGAAGTTGAGAGATGGTCGCTTGTTAGTAACCATGGATGTTGTATTGCTATTCACTGTCATCTCCCACCCTTTGAGAATTTCCATGGTACATGATTTCCTTGTTAAAAATAGTGAATATACTTTAAGTAAAATTTATCTGATTTGTATGTTCTTGGAAATTGTGTTAGAAAAGAATGTCTTTCTCTTTGAAGGACATTTGTTCCTACAGAAGGCTGGCATAGCTATGGGCACACCCTGTGCCAATAGCTATGCCAACATAGTCATGGCTGAATGGGAAAAGAACTCCATGTTAAATTTAGATGAATATGCTCCTTTGATTAGTTTCTACAGGAGATTTGTAGACGACTTGTTTTTTTGTGTGGGGGGGCACTGAAGCTTATGTCATTTATTAGCCATCTAGAGTCTACTACATCTTTTTTTAAATTTACATATAAGTTTTCCAGCAGTGAAATAGACTTCCTTGATGTACTAGTTAGCACTGATATAACTAGGAATCTTCAGACCAGGGATTCCAAGATGGCTGCCGACTAGTCTAGTCCTTACTCTCTGAGCTCCTCACAGCTATTTAACTTTTGTTTTTTTTTTTACAACTATACATCAACCTTTTTCCTCAAATTTTTATACTAAAAGATTTTATAAATCTTTTTCTACGCATTTGGATTATTTTTTCTTCTGGAATTATTATCCTGGGATTTATTTTACCTCAGAACATTCTTGGTATCTCTGCTGCTGGGACTCCTACTGCTCCAGTCTGTTCCTGGTTCCTGGTATCCTGTTAACTGCATTCCATTTCTGGGCATGGCTACAAAATCTGACTCCATGGAGACTCAGCCTACAAAGGCCAAATATACTTCAATGCTCTCTCCTGAAAAAGATTCAGGTTCAAAAAGACTGAAATCATCTAGACAACCTACAGAAACTATTAATGTAAGTAATAAAGATTTAAATGGCTCAAATTTCCTTTTAGAAGAACTAAAAATAGCATTAAAACCAATCCAAAGTGCTATACAAAACTTTTCAGAACAGTTTACAGACTTTAGTAAATCTTTAAAGCAAATAAACGATAGTATTGTTACTATTGAAAATAAAATCTTAGCTTTGGAGGTTAAAACAGACTTATTGGAAAGTGACTTTAAATCTAGAGATAAAACTGTTTCAGATTTACAAGCTAAAATATTGGATCTGGAAGCCAGGAGTCGAAGAAATAACATTATTATTCGTGGTTTACCTGAATCTTATGACAATAAAAACTTGTTATCTGTGACTTAAAATATCTTTGAAACACTGTTAAATTGTGAAGCTTCTTCAAAATCTATAATTGTAGAGAGAGCAAACAGAGCACTGCGTACAAAGCAAGATTCTTCCACACCAAGGTTAATTTATACTAAGTTACTAAACTTTCAAGACACTTTCCAGATCCTAGAAACTGCTAAAACAAAGAAACAATTCATATGGAAGTCTCACAAACTATCATTTTCCCAAGACCTTCCTGCACAGATCAAATTAAATAGACAAAAACTAGCCCCCTATTGTGCTGACTTGATAAAAAGAGGGATTAGATTTTGAATGGCATATCCTAATACCTTGTCTTTCACAGCTAATGACAAAAGATTTGTATGTTCAGATCCTAAAGATGCAAAAGACATTTTTCTTAAAACATTTAAAAAGCTTCCTGACACTGTATCTTAATATTCTACTGTTAAAGAACTACAATAAGGTTTGATCTTTTCTTTTCTTTAATATGACAGTATTTGTGTTACATGATTTGTAATTCTGGTGTGACATAATTATATTACCTTAAGAACTTGTCATGTAATTTACACATGATGGATTTGGTGTGACAGTGTGCAGTGACAGGATATATGCTTGTTAGATTTGTGTGGATTAATAGAAGCATTTAAATTCCTGTATTTACTTTTTTCTCTTTCTCTCACATATGCTTGCTGTGTAAATAGATAATATGTTAATTTTACTACAAGCTTTGGAGTTACAGCCTTCTGTGTAAGCTAAATGATTTTTAGAGGGAAAAACATTCCATCTCAACATTCTAGCAAGAAAATCTTCCCCTCAGAGTTCCAGCTGATGCTCTGCATTAACATGCGCACACTACAGTCTCTCTGAGATGGATGGTGATGTCATCATTTGTGAGGAAAGAAGGACAGTTTCAAATACACAAGTCTGCTTGTTTTCAACAAGTATTCAATAGCACTAACTTTTTAATAGATCTGGCTATTATTTAAAGTATTTTCTCTTCATAAATGAAGGTTGCTTTTTAAATTTAAACAGATTCATGTCACATAGTATATTCAGTGACTTTTAGTGTGTCTGCATGACTTCAAAGCAAGCTGCTACTTTCATAAAGCAGAGTGAAAATGTTTCTGGAAACAAATGAACAGGTTAGTTTTATATATTAAAATTCTAAAGGATGTGTAAAGAAATGAACATATTTTCCTATTCAGAATATTTTTTCATACAATATTTTATATTATACTGAAGTGTTTAATTTGACAAATGTTACAAAGTATACCTGTTCATATGAAAGTTTCATGTTCTTTCTATTCTCTGCTCTCTCTCTTCTCAGAGGCTGGATGTGATATTTATGATTAGTAGTTTATGTTTAAGAAAGCCTTTACTTATTTGAAAGGTTTGAAATAACTATCTTTAATATGATTAGCTGAATCTACATGTATATATTTAAGCCCTTAGATTTACTGCATTTAGCTTGCTTGTCTCTGTTTTAATTAGATTTTCAAAATGTTTACTTTAAAAGCCTTGTCTTTTCATGCTGTTTTGCTATGTTACATCTATAGCTTAGAAGAATAGTATGGCTATATAACCTAACAGAGTCATTAGTAAAATATTCAAAAAGTAGATTTAAAATTATATGTATGCACATTGTTGTGCAATCAGTCCAATATATATGATGCTGTTTAAGTTACTATTTAATAATATAATTATACTTTATTCATGTATATTAACTAGTGTTAAAACCTTACAGCTTATAATATTTCATTTTGAATAGTTCCTGTACTATTATTATCTAGTTAATAGATGCATCTCCAGACTGAATTGTTTTTCATTTTGAGATATGGTTGCTTGGTAGTTGTTTTTGCTTTATTTGAACTATAACTAAATACTCATTCTACAGGTATTAGTGCTTTTATCATACTAATGGTCATGTTGATTAATGAAATTATCACTAAAGTACTAAAGAAGATTCAGTAGATAGTGCATGACTATTATCTTTAGTTCAGTAATGCTATGCTTATTTACTTATATTATAATGTTACCAGTTGGTTTTGTTATACTTATATATGTTATCTTACATATCTTTCAGTTTTAATTGTATTACTTCTTATGATAGAGTGTTCTAGTTAAGCAGAGTGTGATTTATTTATTATTTACTTGTTTCTCTTTCTCTTGAAATACTTGAGGAAATACATTTAATCACTATAAATTTCAATTTAAGGATATGAGCTTTAGATTAGTATTAGAAGTAGGGATTAAGCATGTTGGACGTCTTGAAATTAGTTAATTTTGTATATATTTTTAGTAGTATTACTCGGACTTTATGTTATGTTAGGCTTCCTTTGAGTAATTTGTATTCTAACTTGAGGTTATTATTATCTATAATTACAATGTTTTTTCATGTTCTTCTGCTCTTCCTTTATCACAGGGGATTGGTGGGTAGGCACTAGGGTTAGGATAAAGGTTATTATTATACATTTCATGGTTCTTAAAAACCTTTTTCTTTTTCTTTCAACAAATATTATTTGATGACTTGCTTGAATACTTAAAGACTGTTTTTCTTTTATTTTTTTCTTCTTCTTTTTAATGTTGTGTTGGATTTGCACCTTGAGTTCACTTTTATAGCATCAATAATGATTATACTTGTAGAATATGCCTGTTGACATAATTTTAGATTCTTGGAATGTTAGAGGCATTCAAGATAAAGCGAAAAAGTCACTATTATTTCATATGATCTTTAAATCACAGGCTAACATTTGTTTTATTCAAGAGACCCATATTTCACGTATTGATTGGAATAAAGAGTTAAAAATGGATCAAAAAGATTATAGCTTCAGGTGACTCATCTAACTCCAGAGGTGTAGCTATAATCATTAAACAAAAATTCATTGGGAATATTATTGATGAGAAATTTGATGATGAGGGAGGTGGTGCTTATTTACCGCTTCTATTGCTGGTTTGGACAAACCCTTATTAATTTTAAATCTATATGGCCCATGTAATTCACAACATTTGTTCATTTTAAAAATTTACAATATTCTTGCATCCTATAAGGATCATCATATTATACTGGGTGGTGACTGGAATGCAGTTATAAACCCTGTAATTGATCGTTCCCACTCCACTGTCACCTATAATCTTCAATCTACTCTGGCTATAAATGATTTGATGACAGAATATAATTTAATAGATCCCTCCGCACTGTTAAAAATATAAACAAGAATGATATATATACTTATTATTCTAAGTGCTATCATTCGTGGTCCAGATTAGACTTCTTTTTAATTTCAGATTATATTTCAAAATATATTGTGGACTTTACTACAGAACCCAGATTCTTTTCGGATCACTCAAGAATTTCACTAAAATTGAACATAAAACCCAATATCAAAAATAAAACTATGTTTAATAAGTGGACCTTAAATAATAACTTATTGTCAAATGAAGATATTTGCAAACAAGCTTCAGAAATCCTAAATGAAATGGTGAATAGTCTTGAATCAGACATTCCTTATGACATGCAATGGGCTGCATGTAAAGCAAGATTAAGAGGTTTATTTATTAGTAAAGCTGCTTTTTTCAAAAAACAATACTTTAAGAAAGAGGAATTCTTAAAATCAAGAATTTCTTCGTTGGAAAATCATCTTAGTCTGAACTATGATGCTACTTTAGAAAAACAAATTTTTGATTGTCAGAAAGATTTAATTCTGCTTCACCAAAATAACCTCTCCGTAGCTGAACAAAAGCTACTTGCTTCATATTCAGAATGGGCCCAGGTTCCATCTAAATTGTTAGCGAGAATTATTAAAGTTAACTTCAGAAATCCAAATATTACATCTTTATCTTATAATAACAGATTATATAATACTGATGAAGAGATTATTCAACTTTTCACCTCTCTTTACACTGAGTTATATTCAGGTTCTTCTAATTCTGTTAAAGATAATCACTCAAAACTCTTTTTAGACTCTTTGCAGTTTCCTAAACTTAATGATAATCAGCAAAAACTACTTTCTACCCCTATATTGGTACAAGAAATCTCGGATTCAATAGATAATCTTAAATTGGGTAAATCTCCCGGACCTGATGGTTTTACTCCAGAATTTTTCAAAACTTTCAAATTGGTAGTTCTTCCCTTTCTATTTAAAGTTTACAATCATATAAGAGTTAATGATATCTCTGATATTCATTGGAACACATCCAAAACCATTCTAATTCTAAAAAATAATAAAGATAAATCTGACCCAGTAAATTATAGACCCATTTCTTTAATTAACGTGGATATTAAGATTCTGTCATCTATTCTGGCTAACAGATTGAAACAGATTTTACCCTCAATTATCTCGTCAGATCAATCAGGTTTTATGTCTCAGAGACATGCTTGGGATAATACTCTATCTTTAGAGACTATACTTCATCTCATTAAGAAAAATCCAAACCCTATATATGCTTTGATTATAGATGCATCAAATGCCTTTGACAGAGTATGTTGGAACTTTCTATTTCAAACTATGTTATGTTTTAATATTCCCTTATTCTTTATAAATTTTTAAAAGTTTTATACAAGAATATGTTTACTAGACTATACATTAATGGTCAATTTTCTGCTCGATAAAGATCACTAAAGGAACAAGACAGGGTTGTCCATTGTCCCCTTTTCTTTTCAACATTTACTTAGAACCTTTGCTATTGTTTATTACTCAAAATACTTTTCATAACATCCCTAGAATTCTTAATACTAATATTCATTTCTCTGCTTTTGAGGATGATTTAGTAATCTACTTTCAAACTCCATTATCTGATTACAGAAAAATAATGAATTCTATTGATTATTTTTCTTTGGTTTCCAACTATCTTTTAAATTCTACAAAAACTCATACTTTTCCCTTAAATCATTTAGCACACAAATCTTTTTTGTTTCCAGACGATCATTTTCAGTTTACTTATAATATAAAATATTTAGGAATCAATTTAGAACACAATAATAAATCTTCCTTTCAAAATAACATTAATAAATTATGGAACTCTATATTGTCTGATATGGACAGATGGAAGCATCTAAACCTTTCATTTCTTTCAAGGGTGGCCATTATTAAAATGAATATTCTGCCTAAATTTCTTTACCAATTCTCATCATCTGATCAGATAATTTCAAAAATTTTTTTTGAGTCTGTAAATAAAGCTTTGGCAAAATTCATATGGTTCCCTAAATCTGTTAGAATTTCCTATTCTAGATTGGCATTTTCAAGGACAAGGGAGGTTTGGGTTTACCTAATCTTTATCTCTATTATTTGATTGTCTCATCCAATAAACTTCTTACTATCTCTAAATTCAATAACACTTCTTATCCAAATCACTCTTTATGGATAAAATCATGGTATAATTATGTCATTTCTAATAATTTAAATCCTGAAGCTATTCCCTTTATCTCTCTGGATAGTTTATTTATTAAAAATATATCTACAGTATTTAAACAAAAGATTAGAGATTTCCAAACCTTACTCAAAATGTGTAAACTAGAAAAGATCTCACACCATGTTCAGCCAATTCATCTAAACCCAAATATATTATTGGACAATAAACTTTTGAACTTAACAAACTATCCTTTAATTAAAAATCTAAAAGTAGGAGATGTTTTGAAATATCTTGACTTGCCTTTATCTGACTGGCGTAAGTTATTGAAAGTAAACTGGAATTACTCACCAATTCTTATACAACTAAGAGCAATAATTAAAAACAAATTTGTATCCCTGGTCCCCATAGACTCACAATTGAAAAACCTTAACACGATTATCAAAATACTTTCAACATCTGATAAAATGCTCTCAAACTCATATAAATTAATTAATTATTTAATGATGGACCACAACTGTCTTTTATCTAATGTTTGGTTGAATTATAATTCCCAATTGTCAGAATCTCAGAAAGTCCTGGCTATTAGACACACTAAGGAATTTATCCCTTTTAAAAAATTAGCATACACACAATTAATGATTAATAATGATGCCTACTTTACCCCAATCAAATTAAACAAATTTAACCCAAATAAGTCCCCTTCGTGTTCATGCTGTTCTCATCCCCAAGCAGACCTCCTTCATATTCTATGGTATTGTCATTTTTCTCACAGATTGTGGACATCTTTGAAAGTCAGACTGCAGAAAATGGGATATCAAAAATCCACGTTGACGTGGGAATTTGCTATTCTACATATTCCATTGATTCATCTTTCAAAAGTTGATATTCATGTTATCATTTTTATTTGCTCATTACTAAAACTTTATATAATACAAAATTGGATTGATCGCTCTAAATTAAAATGGGTTACTTTCCAGAAAATGGCTTTTAAATTTATTGATGCTCAAAGATACTTAGGTGGAAGTCCAAAAAAAGCTATTAGAAAGGTTGTGTTAGAAAAGGTTCTAAACATATTAAATAGTTAATGTTAAATATTTTTTTTTTTTTCTCTCAGGTTGCCTAACTTGTATATAGTGTACATATGGTGTATGTTTTATTTCTAAATAACTTATCAAAATCTCATGAAGGTTGTTATCACTAGATGAATTGTTATATGTTCATTTATGCCTTCTTGTTATGTATAATCTTTTAATTGTCTTGCTATTCATATAATTAATAAAAAATATTTTGAGAAAAAAGGAATCTTCAGACCAAATTACATGGGAAACCTTATAGAAGAAATGCTATCCTACATAGGGATAGCATGCATCCTGGCCATATATTCCTAAATGTTATTAAAGGTCAAACAAAGAGAATGTCTCAACTGAACAATTGTGATGATGCTTTCAGACAAGATGTTCAGATGCTTAAGAAAGAATTTCATGAAAGGGGGTATAAGGCACGTGAAGTTGAAAGGAATATTTGTATGGGAGCTATACATAGGGAAAATAAGGCAAAACCATATTTTTCAACCAAGTTTTTGAGGCTAAGTCCTCTCAGGCTACTAGTAATAGGAGTAGTTTGCCTATATCTGTATTTTACACTAGTGATATGACCGGCATAATGAATATCATTAAGTCGAACTGGTCTAAATTGAGTTTGGACAATGACATCTAAAAGGTTGTTGGCCATAGACTGAATTTTGCCTTTAAGAATAAGAAATCTCTTAAAAGAAAACTTTGTTATAAAAATGTGACACAAAAAGAAAGTAGACAGGGTGGTGTTTGGACAGGCACCACTGCCGCACCAGTCAATGCCGTACATGCAATTTTTGTATGTTTATTAACACATCAGCATGTTTTATTCATCCAGTTACTTGTTTTGAGTATAAATTTGAGGTTAAAGCTAATTGCCGAACTAGAAATCCGATTTATCTGGTGACATGCACAGCTTGTTGCTGTTTCTATGTAGGAAAAACTAATAGGCCACTGATGGAATGAGTTAGGGAACATATTTATTTAATTAGGAACAGTGACACCAAGAATGCACTAGCCAGATATTGTATACAGAATGAGAATGAACATGGTTTTAGATTTCAAGTTATTGAAATTATTTCTAAAAATATACGTGGTGGTGTTGTTAAAAACTTCACTGAAACCAGAGAATTGCATTGGATTATAATATGACAAGCTGATAAATACCCAGGTCTAAATGACAGGGTTTCTATTAAGTCTGTACTAAAAGCACCATGTCAAATAGTACAAGCTGATGTCAGGTTTTTACCTTTCTTTGATTTTTATTGGCTGTTTTGAATTAATGTGAATGTATTAAAAGTGTTTGTTGATGCAGTTTTTAGATGGTCTGATGAAGCATTAGTATTTGGTGTGAAAGCGCTTACCCTATTACATTTTTAAACATTTTATGCTTTCAGTTATGTTTCTGTGCCTTGTCTTCTTCAGTTACATTGGTCTTTGACTTGCAGGCACAGTTTATTCCTTGGGGATTTTATCTTTTGTTTTTGGCGATAATATATAAATCAGACTTCAAGCAGATTAAGAATTAACAAAAGTAAATCCCCTGAGGGAGAAGAGACTCAATTATTAACCGTTCAGAAAGTAAGAGAAGAGATAAAAATGGTGAGGTATAATCAATCTACAAGAAAGCCCCCAGGATTAGATGATATTCTTTTGGAAGTTTGGAAGCTAGGAGGGAAAAACTGAAGAAGATCTGGAAGGTTTTGTTTAACGGTATTTTAAGAGGAGAAGTACCAACATCCTGGAAGGAAGCTGTAGTAGCTGTACTACCTAAAGAGGATAAAGATCCATCAGATCCGGCTTCATACAGACCCATTTCAATACTAAATCCTGATTATAATGTGTTTATGTCTATAATTGTTAATGACTGGCAAAAGTGATGCCAAGATTGATAGATATGGATCAGTGTGGTTTTATGGAGGGGAGACAAACATCTGACAACATAAACAGAGCAGTGATGATCTAGAGGGAAACAGAATTTAAGAAAATACCACTGTTGCTGTTGGGTCTTGATGCAGAGAAAGCATTTGACAGAGTAAAATGGGATTTTATGAGCAGAGCAATGGAAGCATTTGCATTCCCTGATAAAACTACAAAGTTGATTAGGAGAATATATGAAGGATCTGAGGTGAAAATTTAAGTGGGCGAGGTCCTCTCTGATAATCTGTGTTTGAGCAGAGGAACCGGCAGGGGTGTTCTCTCTCCCCTTTGTTATTTGCATTATCTTTAGAACCACTGGCAAATAAAATAAGGGACTCAGAAATTCCAGGATATAATTGGATGACATGATTTTATACCTGACAAACCCAGAAAGAGACATCACAGTGTTGTGGAACATATTGAGACAGTTTCAAACCATTTTGGGATATGAAATTAATGAAGCATAACAAAAGCAACAGCTGTAAATTATGTACCCACATATACGAACTGGTTCAGCAATATGCATACTAACGGGGACATGATAAAATGAAGTATTTAGGAGTATGGATTAAAAATGATATTGGTTTGACAGCTAAGGATATGTGGGAAGAGACTAAACAAAAGGTAATACAAAAATTGAGAAAATGGAAGCTCTGCTATATGGATATTGATAGTAAGATACAGGCATGTTTTTATTAACCAGATGGGAAATCATGGATAGCAATTTATTTATTTATTATTTATTTATTTACAGTTTGATTACCAGGATAGTCCATTAGACCTAAAAGAGCACATTTTCAATGGAGGCCTGGGGAGAAAGGCTCCATGTGTTATACAATTATACAGTTGTTACACAGTATTTTTTGTTTGTTTGTTTTTTGTTTTTTTATAACAGCATGCAATAAAAGTAAATAAATGTATATAAAAAACAAGAGGCATGGTAATACATGCCCCGTCCAAACATCCAAAAGCAGAATCCAGAATACAAGTAAATTACGCATGGTATTACACAGTAGAGGCCTGTGCCTCAATAACCCATAATTAGAATTTTAGAGAAAGAAGGTATACAGGCTTGCAGGTTGTGCAAGTGTAAGAGTTTGTCAAGAACAGTAGGGAGTAAATAGCATAGAAAACAGAATTAGGTAGATAAGAATAGTGGAGATCAGTATTAGAGCTGAGGTTGAGAAAAAATGAGGATAGGGAGATGGGGGTGAGGTAGAGGGAAGTCAGGTAGGGTGGGAATGGAGCAAGGTTTCAAACGTGGAGTGATTGTTGGTGGTACGAATATGTAGTGGGAGGGAATTTCATAGGCATGCTAGAGAGAAGGATAATAGAAGTTTGCCTGGAGTGCATGCTGGTTTGTACACTTCAAGCAGGTTCTGGTTGTTAGACCTGAGTAGTCTATCAGGCTGAATGCATTCTGAGAGTAGATTTGAGAGAGGGGCACAGAAAGGGTTTGAAGGTCAGTTTATGTGTATTAGTTATTTGGATGTAGGAGAGATAGTTAGGCAGTTCTAGCCAACTTAATTTGTGGATGGTGTTGCAGTGGTGAGAGGAGGATTTGGATCCGGTAGCAAACTTTGAGATTTTATTATAGCAGGAGGATAGTTTTGTCTTTAGAGATCTTAGAAGATTAGTAAGAAGGGGGGCACCACACAAGAGGGAGGGAATGAGGTAGGTAGCTGAGAGGACGTGCTTGCTTGAGGGAGTAAGATATAGGTTGTGACGACAGAGCATACCTAGTTTTTAGTGGGTTTTCTTTATATTACTTTGCAAATGAATATCAAATTTGAATTATTCATCAATAAGGACACCTAGAAGCTTTGCATGGGGGAAGATTTTGATAGAGGTCTTGTATTGGCTAGTTATGGAGTAGGAGGTCTTGTCTATTTTGGTAGATTTGGAAGGGGTAAATATCATGATTTTGGATTTAGATGCGTTGAGTGCTAGGTGATTATTTAACATCCAGAACTCGGTAGTAGAGAAGGCTTCTTGAGTTAATTGCAAGAGCTTGGGGAGGGATTTGGCAGAGCACATAATCATAGAGTTGTCCGTGAATTGGACAAGTTTATCATTTGGGATACAATGATGGAAGTAATTTATGAATATGTTAAATAGTAGACGACCCTGAGGTACAACTGTTTGACTATTAAGGAAGGAGGATGTGCAATTTTACCACTTGATGGCTTGTTGCCTATCAGGGAGGTAACTGAAGAACTAGTTGATAAAGGAGGTGGATAGATTGAGATGAGAGAATTTGGACAGAAAGAGATTTTGCAAAATGGTATCAAAAGCCTTAGATAAGTCTAGAAGTAGGGTGGATACGATATTGCTGGAGTCACATGCGTTATTGATGGTTTTGAGGAAGGAGAGGAGAGAGGCGGTAGTGTTGTGTCCAGGTTTAAATCCATGTTGTGTGGGGGTTAGCAGATGGTTGTCTAAGAGATAGGGTAGTAGTTGTAGATGAATACATTTTTCAAGAATTATAGAGCTAGGGGATAAGATGGCAATTGGCTGGAAATTGGAGATGTCAATGTTGTTACCCCCTTTGTGAAGGGGAATAATAAAGGCTTTTTTCCAGGGAAGGGGTACATCAAATTCTTGAATTGACCGATTTATTAGGATGGAGATGGGAAAGGCTATGCCATTGACAGCTAACTTGAGGAAGTTAAATGGAAGGTCATCAGGGGCATTTGAACATGGTTTTAATTTTCATAGGAGTTTTTTATGGTGGAGACAGGAATGAGTTTGATAATAAAAGAAGTGAGATGAGAAATGTTGGTGTTTGAGTAGGATGAATTGGGGGAGATAGGTGGGGTTGAGGAAAGTACAGTGTTTGGGAACAATGTGTTGAGTTTTGCTACTGAGTCTATGAAAAAAAGGAGTTAAATTGGGTAGCCAAGGAAAGATCAGAGATGTTGAATCTGGGCAGGGGTTGTCTTTTTTACCAGGATGGAGGAAGGTAGAGATAATATTCCAGAACTTTTTGAGGTTAGTTTTATGGTTATTTTGAAGTATGGAGTAGTAGGATTTCCGGTCAGCTTCAATGTGTTCCTTGACTGTGTTATGAAGTTGCTTATATTCGGTCAGGGAGGTAGGAGTTTTATTATTCTGATAATGTTTCCATGATTTGTCTCAGAGATACATAAGAGTTATAGTTTCTTTGGTATCCAGGGAACATTGTTGCATTTAACTCTTTTATTTCTAAGGGGAGCAAAGCTGTTTAGCAAGTTAATGAATGCAGTATTGAAGTAGGTAACAGCATTATCCAGAGGGAAGATTTTTAGAGGGCTCCAGTTTATATGTTTCAGAGAGTCAGAGAAGATTTGAGGATTGAATTTTTTCAGAGAGTGAATAGAGATGTAGTTATGACATAGATGAAGGGAGGTGGGTGAACGACGAGTGAAAACGGGGAGATGATCACTAAGGAAGTCAAGTGGGGTACCACTGTCAGAGATAATGTGGGGTTGAGAAACTAGTATCTAGTCCAGAGTGCTACTGCAAGGGCTGTCTTTAGAAGGTCTAGTAGGTGAATTGATACGTTGGATGAAATTATACAGGTTTAGATTCTGGGAGGTTGTGGGAGATTTAACAGTAGCCCAATTAATATTAATGTCACCTAGAATTATTGTTTTATTGCTTATATTAGATGAGAGCCAGGAGAGGATTTCTTCTAGAATAGGGATATTGTCACCAGGCGGGATATTTAGAGCAGCTATGCATATGTTTTTGTAGTTATTTATCTTTAGGAGGGCAAGGGTTAACTCAGCAGTAGCAAATTGGGGCATGGGCTTAGTATAGGGTGTCACTGATAGAGAGGAAGAATAAAGAAGAGCTACTCCACCACCTTTCTTATGGGTTCTGTCATTTCTTATAATGCTATAGTTGGGAGGAGTGATTTTGGGGTCTTTTATATGAGGTTTTAGCCATGGTTCAGAGATAGAGAGAATGTCGGGATGGTTGTGAAGGAGCTAGGCATAGAAATTAGGTAGTTTGTTACATACACTCTGGGCATTCAGTGTAGCAAAGAGAGGAGACTTATGGGGGAGAGATGAGGTGGTAAAGGTAAGATAGTAGGCTGATAGACTGTGGGTCCAGGGTTGGGATGAATGTTGCCAGAAAGAAGGATAGTGATAAGTTGAAGAAGTTGGGAGAAAAGGAATTTAGAATGCTTAGTGTTAGTTTTAAGGTCAAAGAGGAATGTAAGTTTGAGATGGTCTGGAATGGGGGCAGAGTTTCTCTTGTCAGGAATAAGTTTTCTGGGAAGAAGAAGATAGTTATTATAATTGTAAAGATGGGGAGAAAGGTAGGTTGTAGGGAGGGAGATGTGTCTGGAATATGTAGAGGTTGTGTGAAAAGCTGAGAGTGTGATGTATTGGGGAGGCTAGTGAAAAGGTGAAGGCAGGAGAGGAAGAGAGGAAGTAGTATTAGGGGTAGAGTTAGTGTAGGCTTAAGTAACATGATGGTTAATGGTTATCAGTTTAATGTAGGGAGGGTTGGACTTAGAGATTGGGAATTGGTAATGGTATTGATTGGTTTGTGGTGTAGAGTAGAATGAGAAAAGGAAATAGCAGGGGGAAAGAAAATTGGAAATGGAGGGGGGGTTACTAATAGGGAGTGGCTAATGGAGAATGTGATAAATAGATGGGTGGGGACAATTGAGATAGGGTGTTTTTTGAGTGGGTGTGGTTATGGGGTTATAAGTGTAGATGTGCTGGGGGTGGGTGGGAAATGGGGGCAGGGTAGGGGAGTGGAGTGGGTAGAGTTGAGGAGGAGAAATGGAGCCCAAAAAATCCAATCAGTGATTCCATTACTACTAGTGCCCACGAGCTGCTGACAAGCTCAGAGGTAAGTGAATCACTAATTACTCATTTTAAATGTTGCCTGATACTCTGAGGAAAAAGCTCCAAGAAATTAAAACAGAGAAGAAGAAAAAAAGAAAAAGAAAAAAAAAGAAAGAGTACACAGGAAAGAACTCTAAAAGCACTGGGGCTGCTACTTAGGTGAGCTAGAGGTATGGAGAGTGGATGTATATATACTGCCACCTAGTGGCGAAAAAGTGTTAAAGATGATTTTGCTCACAAAAAGGCAAGGAGAGTAGCAAGAAAGGCAGGGAGGGAGTGGATGTCTTAGACCACAGTAGGCTGCTAGCATACACACTGCAGGTCATCACAACAAGCACCTAAAATGACTAAGAAGCTTGTATTAGAAAACTAAAACACATACACGCTGCTGACCTTGTGATACTGGCCTTGGAATTAATAAAGAGTTGAAGGATTTTATCTGGGAAGTGTAGATGGCCAGAGTCAAGTGGGATACGATTATCCTTCCAATAGTACAGGGTGGCTTGGGATTACCCAAGTTGAAGGGATATTTCAGAGCAACACATTTAAGGCTCCTACACATAGCATGAGCAAAAAATATAATTCAAAGTGGAAAGAATTGATGATGAAACAGTGGGGAAGCTCAAGTAACAGGGAGAGACTGGGATTTTGGATGCAGACCTTTAAGGAGGAGAACAACAACAATCATACAGAATATTATATTCATAAAGTAGCAGAAGGTTTTCTAAGAACTAAGCCAACAAGGAAATGGAGAAAGGAGATTCTGTCAATTTGGGGTGACTCCAATTAGGGATATAGACAATAGGCAAGAGGGGGTGGGAATGTATTGAAGAAAACTGGCAAAGGAACCAAGGAAGCAAATAACTAGGGAGGGGAAGGTAATAAAATGGGCAGATGCCAAAAACTTACTTGGACTGCAGGCTAAAGATTGCCTGCCATATTGAGGATTGATATCAGAGTATAGGCAATTAGAAAGAAATAGGGAGGTCCTGAATGAAAGACAAAACTGGTAGAATTTTTAATAGAATATAGAATGAAAGTTGCCATTAAGAAAGGAATAATTAGTAGAGCATATAAAATATGATAACTATAAGAATTAATCAAAAGAGGTTAGGAAGGACTGGAAAGAGAGATTAGATAAGCAATTCACAAAGAAATAGTGGGGGGATATATGTGTGTCTCCGAAATATGTAACAAAATCTAGAAGGTTTTGGATCTTTGCTTGGAAGTGCTTACAAAGGTATTTTTATACCCCAAGCAGACTTCAAAGAATTTTTCCTCTGGTAGACAGCAAATGTTGGAGTTGTGATGGGGCAGAAAGTGTTAACTGGGAACATATTTTCTGGGAATGTAATGAGTTGGTAGCCTTTAAAAATTCCCTGCAGACTGCTCTGTCAGAGATGCTGGGTGAACGGAAAATTATTTTTTTGAGCTATGATACAAACTCAGAATTGCCTAGACATAGTAAGGTCCTGCTGAGTCTAATTATGATGGCTGCCAAAAAAGCAATTGCAACACTAAGCCCCCAACCCTGAAATAACATTATTATTCAACATCAGCTTAGAGTACACAGGAGCCTTTCTCTGAAAATAAACCCAGTCACTATATGAAACTCCGTAATGGAAAGCATATCAATTCACCTTTCATTATCTCCTTTCAAAAACTCTATATCCAAAAGAAATGAGTGACATGACCAAACTGTACTGTCCACAGCACAGTGATCAAAGAACCAAGCAAAGGAAGCATACAAACCACTTGAAAAATATATATATATAAATCTGTTTAATAGACACAAAATCTCTGAGCCAAATGTTTGTTTCTTTCAATAACCCTCTTTAATTGCCTTCAAATGTCTACCAAATGCACCTGCTCTCTTCATATTCCACCTTGGCCTTCTCTTTGAACCCTTATTTCTTCTCCATTCTTTCTCTGTTTATACTCTTATTTGAACTTCTGTTGTCACTCAGCATTGTTGAGCCATCATCTGCATATGCTACTGACATCTGTGTAAGTATGTCTTCTCATATCAAGTACAGTGCATATTCTTTGTACTTCATCTCTGTGTCTAGCTTTAACTTCATGATTATAAAAGATTTCAAAAGACTAAATATATATCTACACTTCTGCAAAAGAGTAAAAATGTGTAATATAGTCTAAATATTTGTACCTTTAGGCTTTACTAGTGCCTATCTTGTAACATTGTGGTCCAGATCATGGCTGAAAAGGATCATGCATGAGAAGCCTATCTACCTGCTTAACAAATGGAATGAATGAACAGATAATTAGAAAGGGTTGTCCACAGTACGTTTTCTTATACAGTTTAATGGACTGTAGTAACTGTAATACAACACAATATAATGCTCATTGTTTTTCAAACCTCTTCAAGAAAATGAATAGCAGTTCATAAACAGTGAAATGCTATTAGACCAGCTTTGCATAAAATTATGTATGTGAGATAGTAATGAAGTGTGAAACTGTGTCTGTAGTCATACAAGTCCATATGCAACCTAAGTGGGGCAGGCAAACATATTCACAAGGCATACATTAATGATAGTAAGCGGTATAAGGTACGCAGTTACATGTCTGTTGCTCTGTGTCATGCCTTCCTTTAAGTATTTTCATTCTGGAAGTAGATTTGAATAGATTGGAACACTATAAAACAGACAAAGCTTGTTTTATAATGAATTTGTCTTTCTGAAAATAGTAAAAATAAAACTGTGGTCTAGACATAACTAATCAACTAAGTAATGCTGAATTATATGATGTGTTTTGGATTAGTAGTTGATAGCTGAATGCTCTTTTACTGACACTACATTACAATATGTAATACAAGTCCTTTATTTGGGATATACTTAGTGTCTACATTCACGGTCAGAGATGGGTCTATGAGTAGTACATCATTTGCTCCTTTTTTGGTAGAATTAAGAAACTAGCAAGCCACACAAATGTGACACACTCCTAGTTTTAATCACACTGAGTAGCTACAAAGTTATTAAAAGAGTAACACAGATCAAAGGTAAAACACATGTAAAAATATAATTCTCAACATACTAAGCCCACCAAAGATGTGTGTAAAAGAAACTCAGTGTTTCTTTTTTATTTTTATTCATGCCATTCTTATGTTTATCTTTAGAAGTTTTGCTCTGCCATTTATCTTCACTTGTTGGAGATGTCTTGACAAACTCCTGAGAATTAATTTCCCATCAACCTTTAGTCTCATGCCGATGAATTGCAGGGTCGCATTCTGCTATATGTATTTGGCAAGGTTATCTGGATAGGCCACCCGGATCCTTTGTCCCCTCCAGTTTGAGCCCTATCCCATCAGGGAGTTCATGTCATGCACATGGACAGATGACCACAAGACAAGCAGACTGTTTCTTCTGAGTAGATATTAGATCCAAACATTAATCAATCAAGCTCTTCTCCTGCCAAACCCATAACAATTGGACCTGACCCAATGCACAGATTGTTTCCTGAAAGTAAGAAGTGTGCCTTTTGATAGGGGATATTCCTTATGCTGATCCAATTAGCAGGAAAAAGATCCATCAATGTCAAAGGAAGCAAGCTGCCTTTAAACTGGCACAGTGTCTGGATTGTCTATAGATTTTCTGCAGCATCAAAAGGAGATCAGTTATTTCTTTAAGTAACTAAAAGAGCATCTGACACTGTATCACTTCTCTGATTTTTATGTTCTTATGCATAATTGAAACTAATATTCAAGAAACTGGTATTTTCTTATGTTTCTGTTTTACATTTCTGTGTATAGCTTTAAAGGAACAATGTATTTTAAACTCTTTTACATTTGAAGTGTAAAACCTATGTAAAATTATTTTAAGCTCTTTTGTGCCACAAAGCTATGCAATAATGCCTTCAAGCATTATTTTATATTAGTGATGTACTTTTCATAAATTAAACAATTTTTAATGAATAGTTACAGGCTATAAAGAGCAAATAATACTTAGGTTTTAGAAACTCCATGCATCCTTGGCATGGATAATGGTTTGAATGATGGCAGAAAGTGGTCCATTCACTGTTTTTTTCATATAATTTAACAAATAATACATGCTTAGAAAATAACTAATGCATGTGGAGCAAAGTACTACAACTTTCATATTAAGCTAAAAAAAATGTATATGCATAACATGGCTGAAGTTAATAACACATATAAGACCAGACAAGACCAATGACTTGTTTACTCTAATTACTCCTTGAAAGGAAGCATGCAGTGTTTTTTTAACAGGTTCCATATTTTACAAAACTAGAAACATATTTTCATTTTGTTCCAAGTGGCACTTAGAAGTTTTTGCCTATTTATGTAAGCAACATGTAATGTTTGCTTCCTCCATAGTCAAATGCCTTTGGATAGCATTCCCTTACAAAGGGACTGTGTTATTTAAATGGATACAGTGAGAGTTTAAAATGCAGACCAGTTCAAATTTGTGCTCATGTGGGGCTTGTTTTAAAAGAGCATAGTGAAAAAGCTATTACACCAGCCAACAGACATATTTCTAGGGTATTACAAGATGTGTTCAGTTATCTGGATTCTAAATAGTCCTTCTCAGAGAATATAATGCAAGGATATTAATTATTTTTTAAAAATATATTATTAGAACAGATGTGTTTGCATTTCAGACTAGTATAAAAAATGAATAGATTTATACTGCAAGTCTGTATATTCACACTTACAAATAGAACTATAACTTGTTACGGATATCAAAGGCAGCTCTCTGTTCTGAAACCATGAAATCAGAACAACAGAAGTGCTAACATGTGCTTTCTAACAGAGCAGTGTAACCAACCCAGATGAAGACTCACTATCTGCATTACAGCGTGTGTTCTTGTGGTTACCTTTAATAGTGTATCAAAAGGCTTTCTACTTTTCTCAGCTGTTGGAAAACTGTATAGTTATATATTCTCCTCTTTTTTTGACTATCAAGGGTCACTTCAATGCTGTACAGTCCGAATAATGCATATTTCAGGTTTTCTGCTTTGATTAGTAAAGTAAACAAAGGCTGTAATCCACAAATCTCTGGTATTGTTTCAACTAAAGGTAAAATTATGTTATTTTTACATCAGAGGAGTATTCCCAAGAGGTGTGATTAGCATTCAGCATTTATGTTTTCAGTCTCTTCATGTCAAAGAAAGCACCTGGATGTCAACTGTCCTGATGTACTGTACCGCTGTGATTTAATACAACAGCAGCTAATTATTTGCCATTTCCATGCAGATTAGTTTTAATTGGCCATGTCGCAATGTTTCATTTATGAGACTGTCACTGATAGTACCTATAGAATAACTTATTACAGGTTGACAGACTTCCAACTTGACGTCAGGCATGACAAGAGTGCATCACATAGAATCATGCATCAGAGTGTTGCATTGGAAACATACAGTCAAAGGACATGCAATCCCATTTGAAATGCAGCAAAAACTGCAGATGGAAATATAGTTGCAAGTTTGGTGGATTTTCAGATGCAGAATTTGATGGATTAGATTAACATGTGTTCATGCTAATGCTGGCCTGTACAAGGAATATTGACAAATCTAACCTAACAAAAGCTAAATAGAAAAAACAAGTCAGGTTACACTTCTTACAGACTATGTTTGCCTTCCCAAGGCATTGACCTTGTTAGACTAGTAAACATTCTCTGCTCTCATTTAGGGTTCCAAGATTATAAATTCCTAATTTCTGAAAGTTTGTAAATAAAGCACTGAATCCTTCCCCACCCACATACAGGCTGATAATCTCATGAACCAATGTGAATTTTGTACCTTGCTGGTAAGGCAGACCATCATCTCTATGTGATGCAGTGTAGCACCTCTCATAAATGCTTTTCTCAGACAAGGAGCTGATGAGAGAAGCAGTCATCATTGCTGCTAACTGGCAGCAGAATACTGAATTCAGACAACATACAGCAGTTGGTCATGGGTTCATGAGGATGGCTCTAGTAATTTCCTCTTCTTTTCTAAATGAGTGATTAATGTAGGCAGTGGGATACTGTGCAATGGCATGGAATGTCTTCTACATCACCAACAAATACTATTTTGAATAACAGAAGAATGGCAGAATTTTGAAAGCAGTAACACTACTACAGACTCATCTGTAGATAACACTGGATAACTGGACAGTACATGGGCTGAGGTGGGGTGTGGACTAACTGAACTAACAGGTGCTAATCCTTAAATTATATTGGAAGATGAAGTAGAGTGGGAGGGTCTAATGAATAAGCTGTAACCAATCATTTCAATGCAGCAGATGATTAGAGGAAGAAGTTATGCATTTTATGTCTATGTTGTAGGATCTCTCATGCAGACCTTTTCATCTTATACATATGTAACTAGAGTCATACCAACCAGACAAAGGCCAAGACCAGAGTCTCAGGTCAGAGGTAGGGTATGTATTCTGACAATAACTTGGGTTCTGGCATGGCCTTCTGTCACTTGAGGGCTAGCCATCTTAAATGATTTCAGCAACTATTGATCTAACTGTGGATCTTATATGTTAGGGTAAAGACATTTCATGGTAGTTTTATCTTCTGCAGGGAGACCTAGTTGAAAGTAAGCAGACATTACAGATATACTGGTGAACAGGCATGAGGAAGAACAAGCAGCTCCCATAATGTAATAACACAGCCTGCCACAACCTAACCACAATAACAGTCTTTGTAGAGTTCAGTTGACAACTTGCGTCAGTGCACAGGGTAAGAGAATCACTGCAACACATCCAAGTTCACCTGTTATTAGTTTTGCTTAGGGAGAAAAGACCTCCACATTCACTATTCTTCTTAATCTTTGTAAGAAGAGGTCCTTAGGAAATATAAAACCAAGGACTTTATTGAAAGACAGTGGAGGTGGATTAAAAAAAGCAAATAAAAGGTTGCTTTTTAGTAACCTTTTTTGCTAGAAAAGACCTAAAGCTATTTGACTTCCTATTTCTTTGCAAAACCAGTGGTTGTACAAACACCTGCACTAGGAATCTAAATCTACACCAATAAATAAATAAGACTCATTGGGGACATAGGTTCTTAACTCATATTCCTAGCCTGTAGAATAAGTTACTACTATAAGTCAAACAAACTTTGGTGACCTTTAAGGCTCATCTTGATACTTGGATGCAACAATACAACTTTACTCCAGAGTTATCATGGATGGCCCTGTTAAGTTTGGGAGGTGAACACTATTAAGTGCTTGAAAAAGGTGGAAAGAACTTTTATGTGTGCCTGCTTATATGGCACTATGCATCCTACAGTCCCTGTGATTACTTTCTTAGCATAATTTCTACATTCCTATGTATTGCAAAATTAAGCAAAGAAATTGTATATGATGTACATTAGCACAGTGTATACTCAGTGAACTTATCTGTATGTTAGATTTTTTTGTTGTAGAGAAGGCAATGTTGCATCTACGACTGTGGTAATGCAGCTCCTATTATGTTCTTTATGTACCATTTGTGATATTTAAACTGACTTATGTGTCCATGTTCACAGATAAATAATACCATGACAGAGTTAGTTTGTGTTTAGTTTTGGTGTTGGTATATGCAACCATTTGCCTGTGGTAATTATTTGGGTCACACAACTAAACAATTTTCTTTTATTTCTCATCCAGCCTCACCCTGTTGACGTTTCAGCTGGTCCCCCATCAACAATCACTACCACTACTTTATTCTCACTGGGTGAAAGTTTTTTTTTTATTCTGTCTAGACAAGTATCTGGTGGAGAGAGGGGGACCTGTTATCAAAGGGAAGATCCGGAATGGTCCAATCTATAGTCCCTACTAATTCCTAATGAAGTCTCCTTTTCACTGTAATGGGCTACAGTGGTGGACTGAGCCCTGTCTCAGACACATATGCAGCTGTCTGCTGATGAATCCTGCAACCTCACAAGTCTTCTCTTCTAAGCTCTGCCTTCTTTTTCTAACTCTTTCTCTTTCCTCCCTACTCACCTAAGGTACCTGCAGACACCCTACCCTGTACTCTTCTTCCTTTATAACCATAATATGAACACCTACTCTTATACTAAGAGATCACTTAATCTCCCCTCACTGTCTCTAATCAAGTAATCTTTACTATCTCTTTAAATATCTTATTAAAATTGTCTCCGGACTCATTTATCACATACTAATCTTTGTAACAAATAATATGACTGTTGAGCATTTCCTGACGTTTTCTCCAACTCATGTTATTATTTTTCATTTCACTTACTATAATACTGTGTTTTTCTCATTACAACAGTGTTTCACTGTTATGTGTTGCAATGTAATATGATACTTTATGATTTAAAATATCTGCAGTCGATGTTTTGTAGTATAACATGATACTTTGTGATTGAAAATATCTGTACTTGATTTTTGAAAGATTGTGATTGTGGAGCTTTTCACCCCAGGCCTCCACTGAAAATGGATACTTTCTGGCCCAGTAGGACTTTCCCAGTAAACAAAAGTCAAATAAAAAAACACATTTTAATGTTCTGGCTGCAAGAGAAACTGAAACCTCAAGTCTTCAGAACTGTTAAACAGATTTATTCTGCAGTCTTACTGCTCAAGTATGTGTCCTGTGTTGCAAAGCAATGCTTTGCAAATAAGCACATTTCTCCCTGAGATACACGTAATCTGCATATTAAGTAATTATTGGTAAAAGATTGGTAAAAATGTTGTCACTATTCATATATTAATGACTTATTTTACAAAATGTTATATTGTAAATGCAAGTAATTTTATTTCCTTCACATGCTGTACACAGCCAGGCATATTTTGACATCTTCCAAGGATGTATCTGTAAAGAAAACACAGGAAATGTTTGATGAATTTGTTTAGGGAGAGCAGGGAATGAAAGCTTCATGGAGGAAAGGAGTGAGGTATACTAAGTTTTAGAAAAATATGTGGTGCTGGCCAATGGCCAATGGCAAAGGTCAGCTAAGTGGACTGTGGAACAAAACTACTAAAGTAGGAATCAGAGAAAAGGACAGAGGAAGGATTCATATTGCTGACAGATAATCCGGGAGTCCTACGGAGAGTAAGGGTTATAGACGGATGGAGTTACACTTTGGAGTAGATGCAGAATTTGAGGAAATTGGTAGGTCTTTGGAGTAGACAGGAAGGGAAGAAGGGAATCTATAAATGGTTTGATACCATAATGGAAGAGTTTGAAGTCCTCAGATCAGCATGACTGGAGTATGAGAGCCTAAATACCTAGTTAGTTGTAGGTACAAGGAACAGGAGAGGAAAAGAATGTGGGTGGGAAAAGGGTATGTGTGAAGGTGCCTTACCTGTTAACTGGGAGTAAAGTATAACAAGTACAATTTCTAGAATGTTAAGGCCGAAGGGTAATGCAAGTATAATAAGAATGAGGGCAGCTGGAGAAAACAATAGTGCATTGTGGGAGGATATGACCTTTAGGAAGGTGTGTGAATGGTTTGCAAGAAGATAACAGGAGTGGGCCTTGTCTTTTGATACACAGATGCATTTACTCTGTTACTGGTATCTGATGACAATCAGGATGGCAGCAGGTGTAGTCAGGAGGCAGTATGCTGGAGATATAGTGTGTGGGATGCAGGGGATCTGCATATGTGCTGGAATTCTTAGGTAATATTGGCTAGGTTAGTAATTCAGGAAGTCGATTTAAGGGGAGGTTTTAAAGTGGCTGGTGCATTTGTATAGAACTTTAAAGGGAGGGAGAGTGGTGGCATGTGGGTGGGCTGAATGAGGCAACTGGGTAACAGAGGGATGAAGAGGAAAGCAGTTGTTACAGTGTGTTAAAGGATATGTCAGAGGTGGGAGGTGAATGAATTTGAAACAGCAGTGGGGAGAGATAATGGTTGACATTACGAGAGGAGATTGCCTAGTAGAACAGATAACACAGAAATCAACTCAGATAAGCTCAGTATTGGCAGATCACTATAGTAAGATGGAAGACCAGGGTAGGGCACAATATTGGAAAGAGCATATTCCATGTTCTCCTCAGAACAGATAGAAGGAGAATAGATGGAGGCAGGGAATTAAATAAAAGTTGGGATGTTGGATTGGAGTTTGGGGGGAATCCCTCAGAAAGGGAACTCTCTACTCGCTTCTTCCCTGGCCATAGGAGGACTGTCATAGATTTTTCTCTTTGAGCAAAATTACAAGGATAATCTGAGGGGTTTTCACAGATATATAAAACTGCATTATGTTGGTACTAATCTTACAGTGACTGACAATGTTGTGTCCTTGTTCCCTGTGTCCTTGGGAGATGTTATGACTTGTGGTTATTAAAAATTTCAATAAAAGATTAAGAAAAAAAAACAAATGAGCATTTTTGTTAGCTTATTTATTTAAGGTATATTGACTGCTTCCACGATCTCTTTTTGAGCTATGGCCCACTTACAATAAAGAAACATATAACACGGAATGCAAAGTTACAGCACATGATACAGTAGCAAACAAAACTGACACGACACAGTCTTGAGCAGGCATGCTACTAATACTAATACTAATACTAATACTAATACTAATAGGCATAAAAATAGTAGGCATACTCAGATACATGTCTGTAAGATCAGTTGCTGTACTATCCAAGCAAAGATAACAGTAATGCAGAAAAATTGCCTGCACTAAGCTTAAAAGCAAGGTAGCCAATTCCCATTGCTGTACACAACTGCATACAGCCTTCTCATTATGACATTCAGTAAGAATGGATATGAATTGCTGATAGATATTTATTCCTAGCTGGCAGAGGTAATGTATTCCATACTTTTGGACCCCAAAATGGAAAAGAAAGGTGAAACATTCTAAGGAGCATGATGTATGAATTAATATAAAAAGGCTAACTCTAGAGTTCCATAAATACTGGCTCAATAGCTCTGTCTGGAGTAGAGAGCCCAATATTGTCTTATAGGTAATTACTAGGCTAGCTGCCCTTGTAAACTATTTTAAGCCTAGTCAATTTTCCTTCCAAAGATAAGAATCAAACCCTGAAAATTGACTCTGTGAGTTAATTACCTTACCCATTATGCCAAACCCCATTATATAAGGGAGTTGTGTGCACATTTAAATACATTCTCCACAGGGGAAGTAGATACAGCATCAACAGTTACACACACACACACACACACACACACACACACACACACACAACACACACACACACACACACACACACACACACACACACACACACACATGCGCGCATGCACATGCACGCGCACGCACACACACATACACACACACACACGCACACACACACACACACACACACACACACACACACACACACACACACACACACACACACACACACACACACACACAAGTTTCTTTGTTGAGCATTGAACCTGCCATCTTTCTATCTAAGAAGCACTGTATTAGTTGCAGGCACCACAGGAGAAGTCTAGAATGTTTTCCGTGGTTAAATTGAACAGCAAGTTATGTAAGCCCACCAACTACCACACTGTATGAATCACATATGCCACAGTGAAAGTCTTGCAATGTAGGACAGCAGACTAGAAGAGAGTTTTATAAATAAGGGAACAAGAGGCAGTCTCATCCCTTTGGAGGCATGACATTAGAATGGCTTCATTAAGCTTGATGGAGTAGTATTCTAGGTTCAGATATTAAACCATGAATATACATGTTCTGTTTAACATGGCATGCACTCTGTTAATGTTGGTAAATGAACCCACTCTGATTAGTGAAAAAATATAGTCCAAGACTGTAATTAAGGTGGCTTTAAAAGTCAGAGGACTAAAGATTTTATGACAATTGGACAAAAATCCTTTTAATTTGACAGAAAACATTATACAGATATGCCTAAGAGGTGAGGTGGGGTGATGTAAGAGTGGAGCCACTAGCTTAGGTACTTGTAGAAATTTATAGGCAAAGTTGACCAAAGTATGGGACCAATATTACCTAACTGTGGAAACAGGGGTGATGAGTTTGGCAGTGCCAAACAGCAGGGCCTCATTTTTTTTTCTTGCTTTTTGAAATTTAGAGATTCCAATGCTGGTGGGGCGGCCACGGTGGTGCAGTGGTTAGCATTGTTGCCTCACAGCAAGAGGTTCTCTGGTTCGATCCTCGGCTGGGGTGCCTTCTGTGCGGAGTCTGTATGTCCTCCCTGTGGTTGCATGGGCTTCCTCTGGGTGCTCTGGTTTCCTCCCACATCCCAAAGACATGCTGTAGGTGGATTAAACACTCTAAATTGGCCCTAGGCATGAGTGTGTGCATGTGTGTGTGCCTTCTGTGGAAGGTTGGGCGCTGGGCTGGCAGCTCGACACTGTAAAACTCCACTGCCAATCATGAGCAGACAGGTGAGCCGCTGTGGCAACCCCTAACCGGGAAATGCTGAAAGAATAAGAAGAAGAGATTCCAATGTTGGTGGACCAACAACAAGTCTTGTTAAGGTTTCCTGATAATATGCTGTTGGTATTGGTGAGGGATTTCTCAGCTGTCCAGATAATCATGTTGTCAGCATAAAATATAGTAAAGTTGTTAGGCAAAACAGTATTGCAGGCATTTGTAAGATGGATTTTATTTTAACCTGATAGGTCTCACAGGATCAGTAGCTCTTTATCCTATTAAGCAAGATTGGAGACAGGTTATGTTATCATAGTTATGATAAGACTTTATGATAATGAACAGAGTCAAATGCCTTTATTATATTAATAAAATGGCTGTTGATTTCCATTAATTGTGTTTCATAAAACATTGTAAGACTGTAGCAGTGAGGGTATTGTGTGTGAGAATGTGGAGGGGTGGAATATGTATAAGCATGTAGCACTAAGGGTACTGTGTGTGAGAAAATGGCACTGATGGCACTATGTGTAAGAATGTGGCTGTGAAGATATGTGAAGGCTGCCAGCCTACCCAGATAGAATTTTGCAGATAATTCTGTCATTTGTAAATATTAATATAAGCCACAGGCTTTTTCTCTTAAATGGAAGAAAATGGTGTTAAATGTTGAACTTCAAAAACGTAATCACATTGCACTCTGCTAGAGGAAAGCTGATAAGTCAAGCATTGTATAATTGTTTGATCTCAAAACTCGGAGCTGAGATGTTTGAATGAAGGAATTCTTCCTATGGTTTTGAGACCAGAGTTAATGACTAGAATTTACAAGTATAATGTATTTTATTGCTCTGGCTTCCTGACCAGCTGAAAGATGAAAAGGGCTGTTAAACTCTGAGTTTCTGTTAGCCTAGGAAACAGAAAATAATGATGTAATCTGAAATGAGTCAGTGATACTGTGTTATCAATTTAAGGAAAGAGAGAAAGAGAATCAGTACATTTTGCATTTGCTTTCAGAACTGACATCACAAGCACTGCCTTGCTCTATATGTAAGTTTATTTTAGAACTGTGTTTGATCTTAGATATAGATAGGAAATAGGAAGTCTAGTCTAGCTATTTTCTGTATTGATATCAGAATTTTTCTACTATATTATTTTAAACATTTATCTGTGATCTCTGAACTCTTGACTAGCACTGTCTATTAAGAAGTATTGTCTTGTGTTCTTATTACTTATTAAATATTTTAAACCTTTCAACTGTGGCTATTTTATATAGAGATAATTTAAGCTCTAGAGTACATTGCATGTATATAATGATACTATCCAAGACACTCCAAAAAAGCCTTGCTGTTCGTCACACTTACCATTTGGATAATAATATTTCACAGTAATAATTGGACACCCTTTGATAAGGGCCTTATTAGTAGCTGATATTAGTGGTTGGTGGCAAGTGGTACTACTGTATAGTCTGGGCAGAAGGGGCATAACTGGAGAAACTGTGCCAGCCTTCCCCAGGAGTGTCTGTGTGTTTCTATATAACTCATATCTCAAAGTGTGTGTGTGTGTGTGTGTGTGTGTGTGTGTGTGTGTGTGTGTGTGTGTGTGTGTGTGTGTGTGTGTGTGTGTGTGCGTGTGTGTGTGTGTGCGTGTGTGTGTGTGTGTGTGTGTGTGTGTGTGTGTGTGTGTGTGTGTGTGTGTGTGTGTGTGTGTGTGTGTGTGTGTGTGTGTGTGCATGTGTGTCAGCTACTTGGGCAGGGACATGAAGCACTGGTTGGACAGAAAGGGTGCTTGAGGATTTAGCTTGACCAC
This sequence comes from Protopterus annectens, assembly GCF_019279795.1. NCBI lineage: Eukaryota > Metazoa > Chordata > Ceratodontiformes > Protopteridae > Protopterus > Protopterus annectens. The sequence continues at coordinate 1,654,694,065 of NC_056735.1, read as the reverse complement.
TAGGCTGAGATCTGGACCCTATAGCTGTCCCAGTGGGGAGTATTATTGGGGATCTGGAGAGAAAGGGAGAAACCAGCCCCAGACTGACTGTGATCTGTGTGTGCTCTTAAGGGAAATTGTACTTTACTGTGTGTGTATTTGTTATCCTTCCCAATGTGGACACCCCTCACTGGTGTTAGTGGGGGGATTGAGGATCCTTGATTGCTGGGCCAGTGCACGGGCATCACATATTAATTGTTTGGCAGTGATGGGATATCCACACCACATATTTATTGGTTGGCACATATTAATTGGCTTGTAGTGGTGTGGATAGTGAATTCTTGTAGCTTGTTTACAGTGATCGCTGAAGGTGTTTTTGCAATCTAAATCAGCCACACAGTGAATATTCAGAGTTAAGATCACACTTGTTTTATTTCTTTTGTGAGCTTAGTTAGTCAGGGAGCACAGGCAAGCATGTAAGCAGAGGAGCAGTGAAAGCTGACAAGGAGACAGTTGGCTGAGATGTGCCAGGCTAAAGGACTGGTACAGGGAAACCTGACTAAGGCAGACATAATTGCAGCTTTGGTCACAGCTGCATCAGAAAACGGCAACCAGGAGGATGATCAGACTGGCCGTGGAGATGTACAACACTCAGAGAATGGAAAGCTCAACCTTTGTGCAGAGGACTTAAAATTCCATCTGGAGATAAAGAGACTTGAGTTGGAGGCCAGGCATTTGGAAATGGAAGCAGCTGAGAGGCAGAGACGTCTGCAGGCTGAGGAGAATGAGAAACTGCTATGCCTGGAAGCTGAGGAAAAGGAGAGGCAGAGGCAGCATGAAAAGGAAATGCTGACTCTTTGCCAGAGTCATGGAGGTAATGGGGAAGGGAGTAAATGGATCCCTTAAGCACAAAAGGTCAGTAAATTTCTTCCCCAGTTTACAGAGGGTGATAATTTTGATAGTTTCATTCATATGTTTGAGAGGGTTTGTAAACAGTATGGTGTTGACCAAATGCTCCGATTACATTTCCTGACACCCTTACTCCATGGTAAAGCTGTAACTATTTTGTCCAAAATTTCTGATGTTGACTGTTTTGATTATACTGCTGTTAAGAATTGCTTGTTAGAATTTTTTGAGCTAACACCTGTTACTTATAGGAAAAAGTTTTGTGAGAATAGACGCAAGGCAGATGAAAGTATGTGTGAATATGTTGCTAAACTGAGCACTTATTTTCATAGGTGGGTGAGTGGATGTCAGGTCACCACTTTGGAAGGGCTGGCAGATTTGGTGAGGAAACAAGCCTTTAGCACTTTGCCTGAGGACATGAGGATCTGGTTAGCTGATAGACAATGTGCTACTTCAGAGGAGTTTAGGAAGAAGGGAGACCTATACCTAGCAAGCAGGGCATCACTGCACAAAAAAAGGACCCGCAGTACTGCTCATGAGTCTAAAGGAACCCATGGTGGGCAGCCCAGACTACCCCAAAAGAACCTGCCAGTAGCAGAGGAAGCCACTAGTCCAGGTCCAGATCCAGGACCTAGGATTAAATGTTTTGAATGCAACCAGTGAGGCCATGTGGCATACAGATATCCACGGAGGCAAGGTGAGGAACAAAAGATGAGAGAGCCAGTAAGTGGGAAAGACAAAATGCCAACAGTAGGTTGTCTTGAGACAACAAGGGTACCAAACTACCACAAGAGGTTATATCCTGTCATAGTGAATGGCAAATATGTCATTGCTAAAAGAGACACAGCCTCTGACATAACCATTGTGAAGCCTGCAATGGTTACAGAGGAGCACTACTTGCCTGGGTGATCTACACCAGTCAGAGCTTTAGGAGGGATCCCATTCTAAATACCTTTGGCAAGGGTTCACCTTGACTGGGGGGAGGGGGGTGGAAAAGGAAGCCAGCAAGTAGGTGTGTTTGCGGCTATCCCTGCACATGTTCTGATAGGGAATGATTTTGATAGTGCAGGACCATGTGCTTGTGCCAGCCTTCCCTAGGAGTGTCTGTGTGTTTCTGTATAACTCATATCTCAAAGTGTGTGTGAGTGTGTGTGTGTGTGTGTGTGTGTGTGTGTGTGTGTGTGTGTGCGTGCGTGTGTGTGTGTGTGTGTGTGTGTGTGTGTGTGTGTGTGTGTGTGTGTGTGTGTGTGTCAGGTACTTGGGCAGGGACACGAAGCACTGGTTGGACAGACAGGGTGCTGGAGGTTTTAGCTTGACCACTAGGCTGAGATCTGGATGCTATAGCTGTCCGAGTTGGGAGTATTATTGGGGATCTGGAGAGAAAGGGAGAAACCAGCCCCAGACTGACTGTGATCTCTGTGTGCTCTTAAGGGAAATTGTATTTTACCGTGTGTGTATTTGTTATCCTTCCCAATGTGGACACCCCTCACTGGTGTTAGTGGTGAGGATTGAGGCTCCTTGACTGCTGGGTCAGTGCACGGGCATCACATATTAATTATTTGGCATTGGTGGGATAGCCATACCACATATTAATTGGTTGGCACATACTAATTGGCTTGTAGTGGTGTGGATAGTGAATTCCTGTAGCTTGTGTACAGTGATCACTGAAGGTGTTTTTGTACTCTATATCAGAAATACAGTGAATATTCAGAGTTCAGATCACAATTGTTTTATTTCTTTTGTGAACTTAGTCAAGGAGAGCAGACAAGCATGTCAGCAGAGGAGTATGGAAAGCTGACAAGGAGCCAGCTGGCTGAGATGTGCCAGGCTAAAGGACTGGTGCAGGGAAACCTGACTAAGGCAGACAGGATTGCAGCTTTGGTCACAGCTGCATCAGAAAACAGCAACCAGGAGGAAGATCAGACTGGCCGTGGAGATGTACAACACTCAGAGAATGGACAGCTCAACCTTTGTGCAGAGGACTTAAAAATCCATCTGGAGCTAAAGAGACTTGAGTTGGAGGCCAGGCATTTGGAAATGGAAGCTATGGAAAAGGAGCAGCAGAGGCAGCATGAAAAGGAGATGCTGACCCTTCACCAGAGTCATGGAGGTAATGGGGAAGGGAGTAACTGGACCCCAGAATCACAAAAGGTCAGTAAATTTCTACCGCAGTTTACAGAAGGTGATAAGTTTGGTAGTTTCATTCATATGTTTGAGAGGGTATGTAAACAGTATGATGATGACCAAAGGCTCTGGGTACAGTTCCTGACACCCTTACTCCATGGTAAAGCTGTAACTATTTTGTGCAAAATGTCTGATGTTGACTGTTTTGATTATACTGCTGTTAAGAATTGTTTGTTAGAATTTTTTTAAGCTAACACCTGAAACTTATAGGAAAAAGTTTTGTGAACATAGACACAAGGCAGATGAAAGTATGTGTGAATATGTTGCTGAACTGAGCACTTATTTTCATAGGTGGTTAAGTGGATGTCAGGTCACCATCTTTGAAGACAGAAAGCTAGTAGACATTCTGGTGAGGGAACAAGCATTTAGCACTTTGCCTGAGGACATGAGGATCTGGTTAGCTGATAGACAATGTGCTACTTCAGATGAGTTGGGGAAGATAGAGAGACCTATACCTAGCAAGCAGGGCATCCCTGCACAGGAAAGGAACCCCCAGTACTGCTCATGGGTCTAAAGGAACCCATGTTGGGCAGCCCAGACTACCCCAACAGAATCTTCCAGTAGCAGAGGAAGCCACTACTCCAGGAACACATCCAGGACCTAGGGTTAAATGTTTTGAATGCAACCAGTGAGGCCATGTGGCATGCAGATATCCACGGAGGCAAGGTGGGGAACAAACGGTGAGAGATCCAGTAAGTGGGAAAGAAAAAATGCCAGCATTGGGTTGTCTTGAGACAACAAGGGTACCAAACTACCACACAAGGTTATATCCTGTCATAGTGAATGGCAAAGAGGCCATTGCTAAGAGAGACCCAGCCTCTGTCATAACCATTGTGAAGCCTGTAATTGTTACAGAGGAGCACTACTTGCCTGGGTGATCTACTCCAGTCAGAGCTTTAGGAGGGATCCCATTCTAAATACCTTTGGCTAGGGTTTACCTTGACTGGGAGGGTGGAAAAGGAAGCCAGCAAGTAGGTGTGTTTGAAGATATCCCTGCAGATGTCCTGATAGGGAATGATTTTGATAGTGCAGGACCATGTGCTTATGCAGTTACCCGCAGTCAGGCTTGGAGACAAGCATGTGAGTCTGGTAGCCTGGGGGTAGCCCAGACAGATACATACTTGCAGCTGGGACTGGTGAGGTGGTTATTTCAGGGAGGGAGCTACCCTATAGCAGTGAGACTGAAGGTGAGCCACAACTGCTTGTGGATACTGATGTTCCCTTGGATAGAAGGACTGCAAGGGTAGAGTTGAGTAGTAGTACCAAGTTAACAGTGCTGCACCACTGTCAGAGGATACCAGACTTCCTGTGGAAGGGGAGCTGGGGAGGGTTACAAAGAGAGAGTTGAGACAGGCTCTGCTCTCCGACCCTACATTCCAAGGCCTGAGAGAGGTAGCTAGTGAGGGACCTGATTCTCAAGGGAAGGGGGAATCAGAATACTGGGACAAAGGGTTACTGTATAGAGAGTGGACCCCTGAGGGAGGGCTAGAAGGTGAAAGAATACAGCAGGTGGTAGTGCCTAAAGCTTACTGTCTGGTGCTTCTAGCCATAGCCCATGATATTCCCTTTGCAGGTCATAAGGGCATAAAACATACAAAGAGACATATTATGCAGAAGTTCTATTGGCCTGGAATTTCCAGAGATGTAACAGGGTACTGCAGGACCTGTGAGCAGTGCCAAAAGGTAGGCATTGCAGGAGACAATGTGAGAGCTCCTTTGCTGCCTTTGCCTGTGATTGAGGAGCTATTTCAGATGGTAGCTATGGATATTGTGGGGCTTCTGAGTACCCCAACTTCCACAGGGAGAAAGTATATCCTAGTGGTAGTAGATTATGCTACAAGATACACTGAGGCAGTAACTTTGTCCTTTACTGAGGCAGAAAAGGTGGCAAATGCTTTGTTAGAAATTTGCAGCATGATAGCTTTCCCAAAAGAATTACTGACTGACAGAGGTGCCAATTTCATGTCAGACCTGCTGGCTTGTCTGTGGATGTACTGTGGTGTGAAGCACCTGAAGACCACCCCCTACCATCCCCAGACTAATGGTCTTGTTGAGAGGTTAAACTCTACACTCAAGTCCATGCTACAGGCATTTACAGTTCAGTTTAAGAGGGAGTGGGACATGATAGGGAGGCCCTTGTGCTGAGCATTTGCAGCAGATTGTAGGAGGAGTCTGAGGTAGAGCTGGTGACTGATCACCTCAATGAGGCTCAGACTGACACCTCAGTGGAAGGGTTAGCAATGTCCTAGAAGCTATCCCCTACCTAGGTTCAAGAAATCTGAGCAGTGTTACAGGAATTTGGAGACATGTTCACTGGGAAACTAGGGTGCACCCACCTGGTGCAGCACCAGGTGGATACAGGAACCCAAAGGCCTATTAGGCAGTCCCCTTATAGGGTGCCTGAGAGAGTGAAACAGACTTTGAGGAAAGAGAAACAGGAAATGTTGGAACTAGGGTTAATTCAAGAGTCCAACAGTCCCTGGGCCTCCCCAGTGTTGCTGGTACCAAAGAAAGATTGCAGCACCAGGTTCTGTGTGGACTACAGGAAATTAAGTAGTCACACATAGTCAGATGGTTACCCCATGCCTAGGACAGATGAGGCCCTGAGTGTGTGTGTGTGTGTGTGTGTGTGTGTGTGTGTGTGTGTGTGTGTGTGTGTGTGTGTGTGTGTGTGTGTGTGTTTGTGTGTGTGTGTGTCAGCTACTTGGGCAGGGACATGAAGCACTGGTTGGACAGAGAGGGTGCTGGAGGTTTTAGCTTGACCACTAGGCTGAGATCTGGACCCTATAGCTGTGCCAGTGGGGAATCTTATTGGGGATCTGGAGAGAAAGGGAGAAATCAGCCCAAGATTGACTGTGATCTCTGTGTGCTGTTAAGGGAAATTGTACTTTACTCTGTATGTATTTGTTATCCTTCCCAATGTGGACTCCCTTCACTCGTGATTGAGGCTTCTTGATTGCTGGTCCAGTGCATGGGCGTCACAGTGGCATTGAGGTTACTCTGTGTGAGAAAGTGACACTAAAGGCAGGTTGTGTAAGAATGTGGCACTGAGAGCACTGTATGTCAGGATGTGACAGTGAGGGTACTGTATGTCAGGATGTGGCACCGAAGGAATTGTATGTGAGAATGTGGCACTGAAGGCACTGTGTGTAAGAAAGTGGCACCGAAGGCACTGTCTGTAAGAATGTGGTACTAAGGGTACTGTGGTAGTGAAGGTCCTGTGGACATTCCAGAAACTGTCTTGGTGACTGCTAATGAGGCCATGTTTGTTCACATATGTACAGAGTTGAGAAGCAATGATTTTACCTGGAGGAAAAAGGAGTGAGAAAGGAAGTATGATTTTAGAATTTGTTGAGCCCTTGTTTGGAAATAAAATTTTTATTGAAAATTTCTGTAGTTCAAAAAAGTCAGCAAAGCACAGAAACATAGATAATATGTTTCTTGGGTAAAGCTTAGAAGGTATAACTAACTATAAGGAATTTATTGATAAGGCCATCATATTTCTTAGCTGTTTATCTATCTTTTGAACAAACACAGGATTTAGGCTGAAGGTAGGAGTAAGGTCTTTTGGAGAAGTTTACTACAGTTTTTGTGTGAGAAGGGAAGCAAGTAGGTAAATGCATGAATTATTCTGTATATAGATTGTTAATGTCTAAAGAAAGATGGTGGCCTTGCTATCATGCTAATTTTACCTCCTTTGCAGATTTGGTTCTACCAAGGTATTTATTAACTTCATACTATGATATTTTTAGGCTAGCAAGAATTCTTGCTTAATGCAGTTTTATAGAGCTGGCATTTGGTATTCTGTAGAACTGTTTGCATAGTTTTTGCAGAGTACACAATTCTATCTTACCTGAATGAAAATTCAAAAATTGGAAGTTTTTTTGGCTTGGATTATCTTTTTCAACTCAGTGTTAACGTTGGTGCTGGTTTATGCTTAACCCACTTGGGAACCACAGGAAAGTCTTTATTCTGAAGTAGTAAGATGGTATTAAGGAGATGCTATACAGCTGTATATAATCTATTTGGGATATAACCCATGAACAGTCAGAGTACGTCAGGTTTCAGTCCTGGGACCGGTCTTGTTTGGCATAGACTTCTCTGAAGTACAGGCCAACACTAAGGGACTCTGGCTAACAAAGATCGCAGATGACTGCAAACTGGGAGCCATTATTGAATCCCCAAATGAAGTGGATATTCTACAAAAGGGCCTTACAGAAACAGATGCTTGGTGCCAGAGCCATGGGCTTAAGCTCAATGCTAAGACATGTATAGTTATCCCCTTTGGGAAAAAACGTACCCTTGAATTACCACATAGGTGGCAGTACACTAAACACCGAAAGTGTGATAAGAGACTTAGGGACACAGGTGGACAGTGGTCTTACCTTCGATAACCACAACACCACAACAGTCAGGAAATCCTTCTATGTGGCACACCTCATCATTAAGGGCTTTTCATCCAGAGAAAAGGAGGTCATTGTCCCACTGTACTCATCCCTCATTAGACCCATTATAGAATACAATGGCCCGTTTGATATGTACCTCTCAAGACATCTGCAACAACTGGAAAGGCCACATAAATACCTCACTAAAAGAATCACAAGCCTAAAGCAGATGCCCTATGCTGACCATCTAAAAAAACTCCACCTATACTCTGTAGCATATCATCTACTCAGAGGCAATCTCTGCTTAACATACAAGGCCATGTCAAACCCAGAGCTGTTGGACAGGCTACACTTAAAGAAATCCCAATCCCTCAGAGACACACACTCAGGAATCTAAACCTTGTCATCACAATGAACAAAACATGCTGGAGGCATAGGTTCCTGAACCTGAGACTCCCCAGACTCTGGAATAGACTGCCCATACATGTCAAGCAGAGCACCTCTTTGGCCCTCTTCAAAAGGAACATTGATGATTGGATGGGAGATAGGAAATTCACCCAGGGGATCATATCAGTCGCCCTGCTAGACAGGAGTCCAGGGAAGTAAATACTGTGGGAAGAAATAGCCAGGGAATTGTTATGGCTAGGCTTGTATAGGCCCTAGGGCCCATAGCCTAGTACCAACCTATGAACCTATAAACCTATGAACTATGACAATTCGAGTAAGAGGTGAGGGTTCATCAGTGCTCTTGAAAGATCTGCATCTCACTATAGAATCTGCACAATTTGAGCTTTTTGCCAAGAAGCATGTGGTTATTGTCCAGCGATCATTGAAAGGGGTGTATACAGTTGGAGTGGATAGACTTATTCAGAGTTTCTGATGATACAGTCAAGAAGACAATGTTTGGTTTAATAAGAGTTTTTGAGAACTTTGAAAATCAACTTAGTCACTGATTCGAATGGTGATTGTATACAAGGCTCTAAAGTAAATTTTCAAAGATTCATAGATATTCCAAGGTTATTGAGTCTGATCAGGATTTAAATTGCCAGTGCCCTGCCTCAGCCCATACCTCTTTTCTCTAATAGGACCATACTAGTTAATCTGGGAATAAATTTGTGAATACCCATCCAGTCATCTATGCAATGTTTAAAAGAAAATAAATCCAAAACACTGGAGAAACAGAGGAAGACACCAACCAAAATTAGCGTAAAAACTTCTTTACTCAACGCTTTCATCTCAAGGACTTCTTCAGAAATAAAAATGCATACATTTACCACATTTTTTATACAAAAAACATGTCCCTCCCAAAATCCCAATTAAATACTAAAGCAATTAATCAATTAAGCAATAAATCAGCATTTAAATACACATTTGTAACTTGATAGTTAACATACAAAAATATAAAAATACAACAATTAAAACAAAGCAAATATGCTTACTATCTACTATCTGTTAAAAAACATTTAATATCAATTACAATTTATGTAGGGATGACTACTAGGAATCTGAACTAACGCATTAAAGAGCATTATTATGCTATTAAGACAAAGGATGATAAAAATGCATTATTCAGGCATTCCATTCAATGTACTACATATAAATTTTTTCCCTTTAAGGTCTTGGAACATATTATAGTTGACTTAAGGGGAGGCAACTTAAAAAATGGAGTGGAAAGGAAAGATTCACTAAGGCAGCTTAGACCGGGGCCTGATAAACCCCCAGGTTTAAATGAATTCATTAATATTAAATGTTTTTTAACAGACAGTAGATAGTAAGCATAGTAGTACATGCACATTGTCATATATACTGTAGTAGTACATGCACACTGTCACATATACTGTAGTAGTACATGCACATTGTCATATATTCCATAGTAGTACATGCACATTGTCAAATATACTGTAGTAGTACATGCACACTGTCACATATACTGCAGTAGTACATGCACATTGTCATATATTCCATAGTAGTACATGCACATTGTCAAATATACTGTAGTAGTACACACATTGTCATATATACTGTAGTAGTACATGCACACTGTCACATATACAGTAGTAGTACATGCACGTTTTCATATATTGCATAGTAGTACATGCATGCTGTCACATTTGAGTTTCAGAGTTTTATTTCCTTGAAAATTCATGGTAACACAAATCTTTTTATTTAAGTAAGCTTGCAATTTTATAAGAGCAATAATTAAAATCTGGTCTTATTTTTCAGCGTTTGTTCTCTTTTATTTTAGGCTTTATCCAGATTTCTTCATTTGAAAGGTCCAGAAGTAAATAAACCTATTCGTTCCTACCAGTGGTAGATCTCACACTTGTCTCCACTTCAGAAAATGCATGCTAATACAAATCATTTAAAGTATGTTCCTATTTTGAGCCTTTGTCCCATTTATTTTAGGCTTCTCCTGATACCTTGATCTAAGAGCATACCTCTCAACTGTACATATTTTGTAGAATGTCCAGGTTTTTGCCTCATATTTTCAGTCTTTTCCTCATAAAAGTGTGATTTTTGACAAACCACTGGATGATCTAAAGGTTAAAGTCATTAAATAATAACATGCATTTGATTTCAGATTTCATATCCTTCAGAAAATACATGCTAACACAAATCCTATTCTTCTAGCAACTTTGAAAATAAACCAAACGAAGAAAAGCTCAACTGTTCATTTAAAACAAACAAACAAAAAAAAGAATGTAAAGCTTTCGGGATTTAACCTTTTTCAGTGCTAACATATATTTTACTATCACACATTTTATAATAAATTAAATAATCATATGACACAGCCACCCAATGAAATTTTAAGTTCTAATAAAAACACAATTACTACTGCAAATACATTTGTTTCGTAGTTAAAACAGGTTTCAGACTGATTGCACTATTCAGTCCAGGAAAAGTATCAGTTTTAAGTCTTAGAATCCAATTATACTCAATATTTTCTAAAATATTGTTGGTATCTCCCCTCTCTAATACTCCAAAACACCGCATCAATTGTTTATTTTGTAGTTGTTTTTTATCCAACTTAGTTCACCACAGTCTTCCCTTTGTCTTGCTTTATCAACTTTCTAAGTTTATAAGAGCAATATTTAAAATGTGTTCCTATTTCTTAGCATTTGCCCCCCCCCCCATTATGTCAGGCTTTTTCCAGTTTTTTTCTGCTAAGAGGTTCACAATTATGTCTAAGAAGTCAAGAGGTACATAAAACTGCTGCTGCTACCAGGGGTCATTCTCTCTTCACTCTCTCTCACACACGCTACCAGCGGATTGTTTGACCGCTTTCAAGCTTCACTCTCACTCTCACTCTCTCTCCCTCACACACACACACACACACACACACACACACACACACACACACACACACACACACACACACACACACTCTTCTACTCTCATATACGCATTCACTCACACATGCAGATATTAACATAAACACACATACACAAACACACTTTTCTGTTTCGTTCGATCGATCTCTTTCTCTCTTACTCTAATACACACATACACTCTCACACACATGCTTTATTATATTTTTTTTGTTTTGTTTTTTTTTTTTGTTTTACACTTGCTAAACAGCAAAAGCACTGTTTAACAAGTACAAAATAATGTCGTGCTCACTCACTGTCACTTTGACTGCATACACTCACACACCAATATAAACACACATACATTTGTTTTCAGTTGTCTTCTCTTTTTTTTACATTTTACACTAGCTAAACAGTGAGTGTAAGGTATTAGTGGCCATTTCTTTTTTTGAGTCCAAGCTCCACTGCAGCTTAATATGCCGCCATGAAATGGGCGGACTCGTTTTACAGTGGGCATTACTTGTGCATTAATACCCTGCTGGAGAATGATTGTTCTCCAGTCAGGATGGTGACGTACAATTTGCCCATTCTCTAATGCATAATAAGCACCCAAAAAGTTATTTCTGTAGGGACAAGCCCACGGTACCCCTACACCATCTGTACTTTTCCATTGTTCGCTTTCTCCCTTTCGGTACAATCCCATTCTGTAGACTAACATTACAGACAATAGAGGAAACCAGCATATGAACTCCTAACATATACATCCTAAGCAAAATAAGCACAGGTAATAAATACTGAGGACTTACCTTGCAAGCACTAAATCAAAACTCAGATAAAATACGCTGCTATAAACGGAAGCACAAAACCATTAAATAATGAAAAGAAACATAAAATATAAAAAGCATCATATCTAAAGCCGGTCTATTGCATGAATTTGGAGTATTATATTTAATAACAGATAATGTTAACCGTTACTTTATATGCTAAGTAGTTAGCATTCTGCTCAGTGGATACTAACCTCCTATATTTTAAAATGGTTTTGCCTCAGAAAACTTATTTAAATCTGTTGGTGTAAGACTGTAATCTGAATATACAACTATTTTCATATACACTTAATTTATAATTCATGTCCTCAAATCTCTGTTTTCATAAGCCCATTCTATACTCTTAAAATGGATTTGTAGGCCTAAGAGGTTTGTTTTCAGATAAATAGCTACTCAGGGCAGTAATGACTCAAGAAGTTTGAATGCTAGCCAAATGTTTTGACATTATTTTATCTAATGCTCTCCTTGGTTTTTATGCATATTAACACCACCCATACACATTGCCTAAGATAGCAAACAAAAAAACTCTTGACAATTAAACTGTCTCATACAGCAAAGTACTTACTGTACTATAAAGCAAAGTACTTTTCTTATTCTAGTCAAATGCAATATAGATGAACAGATGGGTAACTGCAAATTAACCTCTAGTTTAGCTCCATTGTCCCTCATGGATAGGAGCAACATGTAAATATTCTGCTCACCTCTTGGTATTTCATACTTAAAATATAAGGGTTAAAACCTCATAAGAGTGTATGGCTAGACTTCTATAGATCTTCATAGAGTAATAGCCTAATAAGTAACTATGAACATAAGAGCTGTGACCTTGGATCATATGATGGTAGGAAATACAAGGCATCTGTGTCTTGTGACATTTTCTCCTTGCCTATATCTACCATTAAGCTGTGCCTCCTTTTTCAAAGAGGAGTAGGCCAGTAAGCTAGAATTGAGTGTGTTAATACCCATCCAGTTATCTACTTACTGATGGAAGGAAAATAATGTATCATATTCCTTCATTTAAACTCCAATGAAGGGAAACAGTCCAACACTATGTACTAAACCAAATACACAATTTCCCTGGCGATGGAATCAAAATGCTTGTAATCAATTTAGAATTTGAGAATATTTTATCTTTATTAAACTTTGTTAAGCGCTTTCATCTAATAATATCTAGACTTCCTCAGAACAAATGGCTGCCTTTTGGCTAACAATATATATGGAATGCTTAATCAACTAATTAACCAAGTTAATTAGTCTTTCAAAACATTTTAAAGTGCCAGTGCAGTAAAAAACTTTTAAAAATACTATAAAACACTATTTAAAAATACTTGCTCCAGTTAAAACCACATGTTATGTTAACAATTCATTAAATTACACATGTTTGTGATATATATTATTCATATGCTTTTATATATGTAAACTATACTTGTGTATAAATATATTTTGAAAGGATGTATTTGTATGAAGAACAAGTATATATTTGTATGTAAAGAATGGTGTATAAAAAAGTAATAATAGTGACATTAATTCAAATAAGTAAGTAGATAGAACTAGTGAAAAAACATCCTTGCCCTTACTAAAAATGTCAGACATTGTGAGAAATGACCATTTATCTAACATTTACCATACCCCTTCATTTAAATACCCATCCTACCAATCTAACCATCATGAACCAAAATAGGCTTTACTGAAATGTGATCGTTTAATCCTGGTGGAGAAGATGCGTTCAATTTTATTTGCCATCTAGTCTCTAACTCTCCCAGTTTTTTTCCTAATATTTCCTCCTCTGGGGTTCACTGAGGCTATATCTAATATGGCAAAATAAAACATTCTACAACTAGTACTTTCTTGCAAATGCCTCCACAGGGCATTTTTAACATCTTTCTTCTTAATACAATAGTAATGATCGTATATCCTTTGCCTTAAGGCCCTATCTGTTTTTCCTACATAGTAACAGTGACAGTTGGCACACATAGCTAAATAAACTAAGTGGGTAGTTCTACAATTTCCTTTCCTAAAACATATCTCTGTCTTAGTAACATTTTCTAATTTTATAGTGTAATCTGAACATATGTACTTACACTGATTACATGTGCCACATTTGGTTGTACCCCTCTTTTCTCTTTCATTGTTACTTATTTGTATTTTTCTTTCAAGTTCCCACTTTAAATTGTTTCCATTTCTAGATACAAACCGGGGAATGTCTCCTACTGTTTCAATAATTTTCCTATCCAACTTTAGTATGTTCCAATTCTCTCTGATAATTCTTTTTATATCTATAGTCCAAGGGGTATGCTGCAGGATACAAGCTCTAGTATAATCAATATCTGTCTCCCTGTTGTCAGCTCCCGACCTTTGCATGTTTGTCATAGGGCCTTTTCCTAATAGGGGTACGTATTTATTACCCCATTCTTTTAACACATAACTAGTCACATCCTTCACTAGCCATTTAGGGTACCCTCTTTGTGTAAACATGTCCCCTATAGTTTTCAGTTCGCTGACAAAGTCATCATACTCAGATGTCATCCTTGCAGCCCTAATGCATTGTCCCTTAATTATACTCCTTTTCTGTTTTGTGGGATGAGAACTATTATATTCTAAATAGCCATTACTGAACGTCTCTTTCCTGTGTATTTTACTTTTTATTATTCCATGATCCACAGTAATAAGAGTGTCTAAGTAAGCTATTTCATTCAATTCCACATTATATGTGAATTTCAATTCATTACTCTTTGCATTCAAATCCATCATAAATAGTTCCAGTTCTTTTCTATTCCCCTTCCAAACTAGAAAAATGTCATCCAAAAAGCGGTAGTAACATGAAACAAACTGATAACTATTATTACTGAAAATATATTCTTCTTCCCAATCACTTAAGTAAATATTGGAAAAAATGGGGGCACATGCTGCCCCCATTGCCACTCCTTTTACTTGAATATAGTATTCCCTTCAAACATTATATAATTATGTTTCAGTACTAGTTCCATGAATTCTACTGTAAGTTGAATTTTATCTCTTGAGAAAATGCCAGATTTTTCCATGGACCTTTCCAACCTAAGCAAACCATCATCTTGTGGGATGCTTGAGAACAGGTCAACCACATCTACAGTCACTAGGAGAGCACCAGATGTAATCATATCTTGCCTCAATCTCCCTAAGAAATCCCAGGAGTCTTTAATGACATGTTTGTAAGATTTGTATAATGGCTTGAGCCACCCGTCCACCACTTTGCCTAAATTATATGTTTTGGCTTTATTACCAGAAATTATAGGTCTGAAAGGGGGGTCTATTACATTCTTATACATGTGTTCAGATTACACTATAAAATTAGAAAATGTTACTAAGACAGAGATATGTTTTAGGAAAGGAAATTGTAGAACTACCCACTTAGTTTATTTAGCTATGTGTGCCAACTGTCACTGTTACTATGTAGGAAAAACAGATAGGGCCTTAAGGCAAAGGATATACGATCATTACTATTATATTAAGAAGAAAGATGTTAAAAATGCCCTGTGGAGGCATTTGCAAGAAAGTACTAGTTGTAGAATGTTTTATTTTGCCATATTAGATATAGCCTCAGTGAACCCCAGAGGAGGAAATATTAGGAAAAAACTGGGAGAGTTAGAGACTAGATGGCAAATAAAATTGAACGCATCTTCCCCACCAGGATTAAACGATCACATTTCAGTAAAGCCTATTTTGGTTCATGATGGTTAGATTGGTAGGATGGGTATTTAAATGAAGGGGTATGGTAAATGTTAGATAAATGGTCATTTCTCACAATGTCTGACATTTTTAGCAAGGGCAAGGATGTTTTTTCACTAGTTCTATCTACTTACTTATTTGAATTAATGTCACTATTATTACTTTTTTATACACCATTCTTTACATACAAATATATACTTGTTCTTCATACAAATACATCCTTTCAAAATATATTTATACACAAGTATAGTTTACATATATAAAAGCATATGAATAATATATATCACAAACATGTGTAATTTAATGAATTGTTAACATAACATGTGGTTTTAACTGGAGCAAGTATTTTTAAATAGTGTTTTATAGTATTTTTAAAAGTTTTTTACTGCACTGGCACTTTAAAATGTTTTGAAAGACTAATTAACTTGGTTAATTAGTTGATTAAGCATTCCATATATATTGTTAGCCAAAAGGCAGCCATTTGTTCTGAGGAAGTCTAGATATTATTAGATGAAAGCGCTTAACAAAGTTTAATAAAGATAAAATATTCTCAAATTCTAAATTGATTCCAAGCATTTTGATTCCATCGCCAGGGAAATTGTGTATTTGATTTAGTACATATTCCTTCATTTGCCATGGCAGTCTATTACACAGGTAGCATGGCTCTAAATAATACACGTCTCTCCACCCTGTTTTATTTATTTACTGATGACAATTTGGATCCCTCATTCTGGAATTTATGGGACTATTTGATCTGTGATGATTCAGGACCACTAGGTCCCTAATGGCATAGAAGTGAAGGTGCCGGAGTTTATAAGATACTGAATAAAGGGACAGTGCTTCCAGTCTTTTATGCAGCATAGAGTTTTTAAGCCCATGATCTTAGTTTCATGTGTTTCATATGTTTAGTGTGCAGCCTAGGGGGCATCAGGGAACAGTGAGCTTTTAAAAGATACATCAAACACTTTATCTCCCATCTAGTTGTCCAAGTTTTCCTTAAATGAGTTTATACTCCCCAATAATCATATGTGTCTTGGTATTTTGTTCCAGCTACTCAGGATTATTTGAGTGACAAAATTATTCCTTAGATGTGTTGCTACAATCACCCTGAAAGTTGACATACTTATATCTGTATGTTTTTGGGTTAGATGATAAAGATAAAGATTAAATACAGATTGTAACACCACATCCTTGTTTACTTTGTGTGCAGTAATTGCTTTGCCCCAAAAGTAACTTTAATATAAGGTAAATCAATTTAGTTTTTTGCACCTTTCTGTGTCACACAAATCACAAATAGATAGAACTCTATTAGTAAACTCTCTCTGTACAGGCTCAATTTTGTTCAATTGTTTCCACACAAAAGGGTATTGTAGTAAATAACTGACCTATTCAATGCTGAATATAAGGGTTCAATAACCTCTTTAGAGCTGGATGATATTGCTTTGACAATTAGTTAATTTGCCCAAGCAGGTTTGTGCATTATTTGTGTAGGATTAAGAAACTAGACAGTAGGATTTTCTGACTACTGTAACTAGAGGATGATCAAAGAAAAAGGTATTACTGATCCATGTTCCAAGGTCTTTAATAGCATTCTCATTCTGGAGTGACGTGGCATCTATGTTGTATGCTAGGGGATGAGTTGTCTACCAAATCTGACAATATTGCACTTTGGCATTTAATGTGAGCCAACACACCAGGTATTTGTGAGTGTAAGTTCTTACTGAATGGCATGGGCAACAAAGGGGACTTGAAAATAGCTCCTATTTTAAAGTTGTCTGCAAACTTGATTAGCCAAATGTCTTGGCTCAAAGTTTGGAGACCAGAAAAGTAAGTGTCTAACAAAAGAGGTACCAGCACTGAACCCTGTGGGTACCACTGGTCACCTTTATACCCTAATGAGGCACTTGCTACCTAAACCTTGGGAGCTTTATCTTTTATCCAATTTGCTATCTACCTTACCCCATAGGGCTGTACATTAAGCGTACTGATTATGTTAGCATGAGGGATGGTGTCAAACACCTTAGCCAGTTCAAGGTATGCTGTGAGGATAACATGATTGCTGTCAACAGCCTGTTATGCTTTCAAACTAGATTCATTAGGCAGGATCAACCTTTGATAAAGCCAAACTGCTGTGGGTCTATCCTGATGAGATTTTTAATATCATAGTTTATTGTGTCGGTTGTAATATGTTTCATGACTTGTCAGACTGCTGGGCCTATAATTTGCATGGTCAATGATGGTGCCACTCTTGTGAAGTGGCATTACTACTGCTGTGTTGCAAAGCTCAGGGACAATTCTGTGGCTAAACTCAGGTTAAATAAGGAGTGGCTGTGCTAGGGTTTGTGTAAAACTGTTTACTGAAAAGCCAGGTAGATTATCAGATCCCATGGAGGAAGCATTATTAGTCTTGAATAATACCTTCAGTATATTTTCTTCAATGATGGGGGAAGGGGGTCTGAGAAGTCTGGGGATGACAGAGCTTTGGATAGTCATCTCTGACGTAAATTTTATTTTGATTTTGTTTGCTATTACATTTTCAATGACTACTGGATCAGAGTAGGTGGTGCCATTATGAAAATGTTCAGACCACTGGTTGGTGCTATTGCTTAGTTTCCTAAAGTTGCTAAAAAAGAATCTGTAGTGCTTATAGCTTTTAGCAGGAAGTTATGAGGATAACAGCCACTTTAAGATTGTACTTTCTAAGAGCTGAAATCAGTAGTCTTGCTTTTTCATAAGACTGTTTTTGAGACACCTAAGGGCTGCAGCTTTTACATTTTAATACATGAATTTGTGTATTACTTGGGGGGGGGGGTTATACTGAAGTTTAGTAACCCCAGAGATGTACAGAAGTGCATCCAGCATTTAAATTCTGCACCTATACATTTTTTCACAAGCCTCCTCTGCACATTCATCAATAGATTTTGCATGGAAAACATTGCATAAGTGAATTGCATTGTTGAAACAATTATGGAAAGAAAACTAAACTTAATACAAGCATAGCAAATAGTCACATGGCATGCTTTTTATAAGGGAGGTCCCACTCCTTCATTCCCCTGCTAAAATATTCCATGCAAAGAAGTAGGGGGCTGAGAGATGGCAGACTCCTTTCCTCACGTGACAATATAAAAGAGTGGATTGCTTTCTCGTAGTATGGTGGGAATGACAATGTAAACCCGTAACAGCTATTAAAGAGCTGCTTTGACTGCCTGCACTTTTAAAATGTTGTTTTTTTGTTTAAATAATTTGTTTAACTGTTGTAGGCTACACACTAAAGTGCGATAGCCTTTTCTGATCGTTTGTAGTCATTTAAAGCTGTTTTAAGTGTATTTTTTACTGTTTATGCCTTATCTTTTAAAAAAAAAAAAATTCCTTGTTTCCCGCCATTCTAAGCTAGTATAGTTCAGTTTTCAGGCTAGTGCTGAATTCAGAGCTGTGATACTAGTTTCTGAGTTGCCCATACCTTACTTGGATAGAAGGAAGTTTCTCTGTTCACCTGTGAGAGAGGGGAGCTTTGAGCAACCTATCTGTTCCTGCAGGAGTGATTCCAGCCCAGAAGTATGTAGTTTATTGGCCATTGTGGGCTAATTTCTATCTGTTCCATTTCCCTACTATAAAAACCGCGTTTGCATGGTTTTGCACACCGGGCAGTGCTGGTTAGCTACGGTTAAATTATTCCCGGCTCCACTAAGTCTCCTCCTCAGTTTTTCCCTTGAAACTAGTCTAACTCTCAACCTAAGCACTCAAAAAGCATCTTACAGCCCAGCACTTGCTCAGACCTAATAGCAAGCACTAATATACCCTGACACTGATTGCCCAGCAGGGCAAGGCTCTTTATTCACCCCTCACCAACCAAGCGACTAAGCAGCTCACCCTACCATTCAGGCATAATTCATGGGGTGGGAGGCTGGCATAATGGTTAAGGTGTTTACCTTACAGACCCAAGGTGCAGGGTTTGATTCTTACATGGGATAATTGTCTAGGCTTAAAATGGTCCATAAGGACAGTTAGCCTAGTATGAACCTGTGAACCTGTGAACCAAGGGGCAACTTCAGGTGCACTCTCCAGTCCAGCTGGTGAATTTGGGCATCCTGAGGCAATGTTACAACTGCCTCATGTACACAGACAACCCTCTCCTCCTACCACAAAACACTAACATATGCGGGAGATGCAGTTATACAGCCAAACTGGAAGCTAAACTGTCTCCACGCAAGACTGGGACAGACAGTCAAGAGGAGAAGGTTAAAACTTGCACCACAACTCTAGCTGCACACACACCTACTAAAACAGCACTGGCAAAAAATACACATAAATACACAAAATCATACTCGGAGGCTCTAAATAAAAACCTGCAAAAGCATCAGAGACCTCCAAAGCAGACACCCAAACAACCTGCACTTCCCGTCACAAACCAGACAACACATAAAACACAAAATCAGTGTATCACAGCCCTTAGGGCGAAATAACATACCTAACACACTAGTAATAGGTGACTCTATAGTCAGGCACACTGACGTCCCACTCACTAGGCTGGACAAGCAGAAGGTTACTGTTAGCTGCCTGTCAGGAGCCAGAATCTGCCACATAACACAAGCACTCAGGTCACGCCAGAACAAGTACAAATATGATTCTGTCATTGTTCATGTTGATGTGAATGACCTGAGATGTACCTCCCTGGACTACATGAAAAGAGACATGGAAGAGCTCTCTGATCATGTAGCCCAGGCTGGTATGACCCTGACCTTGAGTAGCATCCTGCCCTCACCAAGAATGATACCTCAGTATAAAGAGAAAATTATCAATTTCAACAATTGGCTAAGCTTCTGGTGTCATTCAAAGGGGATCCAGTGTCTGTAAGCCTGGGACGACATGCTTGACAAGCTGTGTTGATTCACAAGAGACAGCTTGCACCTGTCAACCCTAGGCTTTTGAATACTGGCCAAGGCTCTTGCTGCCCCCATAGTGCCTTTTTTAGGCAAGGCTGAAAAGTCAAACCCACCTCCGTAAACAGCACAATTAACAAAAAACTGAGGGTTATGCTACTCAACGCCAGGAGTTTAAATCTCAAAATACACACGCTCGAAGCACTCCTCAGTATGGAGAACGTCAATATCTGTGCAGTAACTGAAACTTGGTTCAAAGCTCCAGAGAGCACCCCAGCACTACTGGGCTACAACTCATACCACACGTTTCGGCCACAGAACACGGACTGAAACACAAAAGGAGGGGGTGTATCCATATTCATCAAGGATACTTACACCTCAAGGTTAGTGGCGCAGCATGATACCTCTGAGATCATCCATATGCAACTAACATCGGGCAACTCTGCAATGCAAATTGTGGCCTGCTACAAATCACCCTCCATGACCCAGGACCACCACTCCACCTTTCTGGAGACACTGGAAAACATGAAGGTCCTACCAAACACCCTGATATTGGGCAATTTCAATTACCCTACCATTCACTGGGAAAACTACTCAAGTACAAATTCCCAGGCCCAGCGCTTACTGGAATTCATCAACTCAAATGCCCTGGATCAGCTGGTAAACTCCCCTACCAGAGGTGAAAACATATCAGACCTGATCATCACCAACATGGGTGACAGGTGTTCCACACCAGAGCTCAACCCGTCACTGGTTATATCAGACCATAAACTAATCACTCTGGATGTCCACACCCCACCACCACCCTCAACTAAGGAAACCACAGTTAAGAACTTTTCTAAAGCAAACTTCACCTTACTTAAGACAGAGGTGGTAAGTTTCACAGCCCCCACGCTAAAGGATAATACTGCCCAAGATGCAGAAACCTTTACAAATGCACTCTATGAGCACCTACAAGGATGCATGGATCATGCCATCCCTAGCAAAATCAAGACTCACTTCTCTAAGAGAAGGAAACCAGTTTGGTGGACCCCTGCAGTAAACAGGCTATATAACAGAAGGAGGAAACTAGTTCAGAAAAAAAGCAAATCCCAAGAAGCAAAGACATCCCTGAACAGTATTAGTAAGAAACTGAGGTCTCTCATGAATTCATCCAAGGCTAACTTCGAAAGAAAAATAGTCAAGGATTCAAAAGATAACCACAATGTCTTCTTTAGCTATGTTAAGAATCTAAGTGGCAACTCACAGATATGCACTGAACTACTGCAAAATAGCACAAAATATACTGAACCTACTGATATTGCCAACATTCTGGCAGATAGATTCACTGCAAACTTCACCCCCCTCTCACCTCCAAAAGGTCCCACAACAATACCGGAAAAGTGTAGTGTCCCAAAAATTACAGACGCACAGGTGAAAACAGCCCTTTCAAAAGCCAAAAACACAGTGTCAATGGGACCAGATGGTGTCCCAGGCTGCGTCTTGCACGAACTACAGAATGAACTAACCCCCCACCTAAACACGCTGTTCAACCTCAGCCTCTCCCCAGGCTACATGCCCATAGAATGGCGCACAGCAACAGTTATTCCTCTCCACAAAGGAGAGGCCACAACTGACCCTGGTAACTATCGCCCCATAAGCCTGACTAGACTGGTCTGCAAGGCTATGGAGCGCATCATCATGGAACTCATTAACAAAGACATTGGGAACCTCCAAACACTTGACCCGACCCAGTTCGGCTTTGTTAAGGGCAGATCATGCCTACTAAACCTGGTTGAGTTCTTCGAGACAGTCACCAAGGCCATAGATGTGGGAAAGGTGGTTAACACAGCCTACTTTGACCTCGCCAAGGCTTTTGACACCATTCCCCACTCGGGTATTACAGAAAAACTCGCCAGCCTGAACATAAACCCCTATGTCACGAGATGGGTTGCCAACTGGCTTACAGACAGAACTCACACGGTAAGAATAGTGGGCTCCAGGTCCGACTCGAAACCAGTCACAAGTGGTGTCCTGCAAGGCTCAGTCCTGGGACCCCTACTGTTTGGCATATACTTCTCAGAAGTACAGGCAAACACAGGAGGACTATGGCTAACCAAGTTCGCCAATGACTGCAAACTGGGAGCCATAATTGACTCTCCGGCTGACACAGACATCCTCCAAAAGGGCCTTACTGAGACAGACACCTGGTGTCAAAGTCATAACCTCAAGCTAAATGCCAAAAAATGCATAGTCATCCCTTTTGGGGAAAACAAAACACCCACAAATTACCACATAGGTGGCAGCCCCCTTAATACAGAAAAGGTAATAAGAGATCTGGGGACCCAGGTAGATAGTAACCTCTCCTTTGACAATCATATTGCCAAAGTAGATAGGAAATCCTTCTGTGTGGCCCATCTAATTACTAAAGGGTTTGCATCTAGAAATAAAGAAGTTATAGTGCCCCTCTACTTTTCACTCATTAGACCCATCATAGAGTACAATGCCCCATTTGGGATGTACCTCACAAGACACATCCAACAACTGGAAAGACCACAAAAGTACCTCACCAAGAGGATTACTGGTCTTAAACATATGTCCTATGCAGCCCGAGTGAAAAAACTCCAGCTGTACTCAGTGGCATATCGCTTACTCAGAGGTGATCTCTGCCTGACTTAAAAAGCCATGTCCAACACAGAATTGATAGACATGCTCCACCTAAAGAAATCAAAGTCACTGCAAGCCACGTGCTCCAGTGAGCTAAACCTTACCACAACAATAAATAGAACATGCTGGAGGGATAGATTCCTGTCACAGAGATTCCCCATGCTTTGGAACAAAATTCCAAATTACATCAGGCAGAGCCTCTCACTAACACTCTTCAAGAGAAACCTTGACGAGTGGATGGGTAACAGAAAATACAGCCCTGGGATCACTTCATTGGCTCTGCTTGACAGAGGATCAGTTAATTAATCAATGGGGTGGCGAAAGCCGACACACTCTGGCTAGGCTTATAAATGCCCTCGGTCAGATAGCCTAGTACCTACCTATGAACCTATGAACCTATAAAGGTTACTTATTTTCCTAAATATCTAAGTGGACAGTCCTCCATCAGAATCAGCACTGATCAAATTGTCTAGAATGGAAGTCATATAAACCTGGTTTGGCTAAAAACATTAAAGGGACAGTCCCAGATATTTTTTTGTTTTGATTCAGGTCTTTGTTTACATTTTTAGTCTGGCTTTCTGATCATTTCCCAGCTCTGGCTGTGGGGGTTGGAAGAGGGGTGCTTACAGGAAGTTTCAATGGTCTTAATCAAATTCCATCTGATATTGCAGTTGTATTCACAACAGTTCTCAGTGAGTCATTTGTTATTTCACCTGTGCTCTTTATCCTCAGAGAAAAGTAGCTTTTTAGGAATTTTATGACCTCACTTGCTACTACCTTGCAGGAAAGCACATGAGCAATGCAAAGCTGAAACATTTGTAAATAGAGTTTTCTGTTCATTTCATGTTTTATTTTCTGCAGATTTCTGAATGCTAGCTAACTGCTATGATGTTATGCATGGCTGCCACTTGCTCTTTAGAAAGCATCAGAATTATGCAAATTTCAAACAGTGGTAGAAGCAGTCTTCTTTTTTTCATGTTTTGTTTTTTGATCTGAACACTAGCAAAGTGTAATGGTTTTCTGACCTGCTGTAAAAAAAAAGCATATATGTGAAGCAAACAATAGATTCATTTTAAACAATGAAGTCCAAAACTTACTGTCACAGTGGAGGCTGTATAGCACAACAACCTGGGATAGCTATACATACTAATGCTGAGATTGCTTTACTATGAAGTAAGGGGAATATGTCAATATACTGCTAAGATTTAGTATGAATTCACTATGTTGTACTCTTTTGACTATACTGCTTGCAGTTACTCTGTGCAGAATAAATAAAGGAAATAAAGAGCTGCACAATTAAGATACACTTTTGGAAGAGTTCATAAAACGTAAACACTGAGAGCCTTGCCTAACCACCCCCACCACAAACACACAGAAAAATGTAATAACCTTATTGTTTCCCAGTGATCAGGGACTGAGAGCTTTGACAGGAACTGATATTGTTAATTATGTTCACTAGAGGGAATGAAAACAGGGCTGCATAAAGTAAATTGAAACCAGGAGTAGGATTGGTGATGCCATGGTAAGTGGGTACAACTGGGAGGTATCAGGACTAGTTTCTTTCAGTCAGAATTTTAGACTCTGGGATTGTCCCTTTAAGTTCCTACACATTAGTTTCAAATAAACAAAACACTCATTTGAAATATTATTATATTTATTATTATTATTTATATTATTATAATATCATTCCTGTTCTCTAGCATGGAATGAAATTGTAATTGTGTCTTCTTTACTATGATTATCTATGTAACTAAACTATGTAATGGTGGAGCTTTTCTCCTGGGCCTCCACTGAAAATGGGCTCCCTGAGCACAGTGGACTTCCCTGGTAATCAAACTGGAAATAAACAAATAAATATCAATTAATTTCTTATTTAGTGCATTATTTAAAAATAATATGTGGCCTTTTAATTTTTATAGATTCATGAATAATGCAATTTACTTAATTTATACCCTGCATATTGTCAAACAAAACTCTTAGGCACTTACTTGTGCCCTGTAAAATAGCCCTACCTTTATCATCTTGATTTCATCGTTTTCATTGGCCCTTGGTGTTTTCAATGTAGTTAACTCAGCCTGTGTTGACTTGCTGATTCTACTGTTATATAAATCTACTACACTGATGCCTTGTTCTGACAAATCCGTATTTGGTAAACATTAATCACTAAATGGCATGACAAGTTTTGTAAACATTAATCATTAAATGATATTATGGAACATAAGCAGACTCATTTTTAAATCTAAACTTACTGCCATGTGTTATTTCCTCATTCACACTCTCTGAAGAGTCAGTCTGCTACAAAGGGTGTGCTTTAAAGGTGGCAATTGAACTAGTACAGTACATGCCAGAAGGTCAAACCGTGAGCTTCGGAATTAATGGGATATGAAGACATGCATAACTAGCATATGTCGTTGCATCCCAAATAAGCAGTTTGACTTTCTATGCAGTGTCATGGAATTTATCAGAATTGCAGTCCCATACTTTCATTTACAGAATCTGAGTAAAATTCAGAAGGTTGTGGGTTCTATTCCAAAACAAAATAATATATTACTGACAGTGCAGTCTGGCATGGGGGGCGGGTGCTGCACTCCTGACTGTGTCATCCATGAGATATAAAAACAATGTCCCAACTACTTGGATTGGTGATAGGTCAGGTGGATGTAAAAGATCCCATGGCACCCACTGAAAAGATTAAGGAAAGTTGCCAGATGACCTGGCCAAATTCCCCCTACTAATATAAATACCACCTAAGGTCTCCCCCAAATTAGAGGCCACTAGTTTATTTAATTTTAAGTGTGGGATGTGCCATCAATGTTCTTACATGGTGGATACTTCTTCTATTTTTATTCCCTCCAGAAAGATTCATCTCAAAGCCCAGGGGTATTTCAATTGTAAATCGTTAAGGGTTGTGTATTTAGGATGGTGTACTTTATGTTCTAGTTTCTACATTGGGAAGACAGAAAGACAATTGTGCAGAAGAGTTTACGAACATCTTTATGATGTGAGAACCAGGAAGGAGTTGAATGCTTTCTTTAAACATTCCCTTGGATGTCCCAATATGAATTTAAAGTTTTTTGTTTTAGAACAGGTAGAAGTGGACCCTAGGGGGGGGAGTTGGGAGACTAAATTAGAATACCGGAAGTTGTTTTGGCAATTAAAACGATGCAGGGAAGACTCCCGGTTTAAATGATCATATTAATATTAGCAGTGTTTTGAGAATGAGAGCAGCAAGATTATAGGCACAAATAAATTGTGCTTATCATGCTTAATATATTTTAATTATGAATTAATTTCTATGGACAATTTTTTTATATATACACACTGGTTATGAATGAAATTATACAGGTTTGGTTATGTATTGTTTTATATTATTTATTGTGGTTTGTATA
Organism: Protopterus annectens; assembly: GCF_019279795.1. NCBI lineage: Eukaryota > Metazoa > Chordata > Ceratodontiformes > Protopteridae > Protopterus > Protopterus annectens. The sequence continues at coordinate 1,654,667,862 of NC_056735.1, read as the reverse complement.
TATACACAATTCACACAGTATATATTATTTAGAAGTATATATATATATATATATATATATATATATATATATATATATATATATATATATATATATATATATATATAGTTTATATACAATAATAGACAACCTTTTATCATTATATACATTTTCCTTAGGATTATTTAAATGTGTCTAATTCAACAAACGATTAAGAATGTAAGATTACATATTTGAATGGAGTTTTTTATAAGGGAATATTTTATTTTGTTCACCATGTTTTAGTGTATTTTACTTGATGGGAAGTTACAGAATTTTAATTACCAAATGTCACATGATGAAGGTGGGGGTATTTAAACCCACCATTGGTTGCACTGATGTTTGTTCTGAGGAAGCCTGGGATTGAACCTGGGTGAAAGCGCTTAACATTTTGTTCATTTTGTTGAATTTTACGATTCGAATAAACTACTTGATTTTCTACTTGCTTGGCTGACTTGTGGAATTATACTTCTTTAATTGATATTCTCCTTGGAGTGTGTCCATTGGTACTACTGGTCGCATTTCTGGTATTTATTTATTTATTTATTTTATTTATTGACATTTGTTAACCGGGTTTGTCCAACTGGGCTTGTGGCCCATTTTCAGTGGAGACCCCAGGAGAAAAGCTCCAGTAATACATTTTAAAACAAGTACAATTTTAAACAATATTGATATAATAGCAGTTATAGCAAAACGATTCACATATGTTGGGATACATGCATAAAGTTAAAGTTGCATTAAAAAGAAGCTAAGTAACAATTTTACATTGATATAATTCAATAGGCCAACAATGAACATTTTTTGTTTGTATAAAATTGTGCAAATGCATAGTAGACACATTGGAGAGAGAGGTGTAATGAGGTACTAAGTATGGTCCTTTTGAGGGTACATAAAGGGAAGGAAGACTAGGTAGGGTCATGGCAAGGGCAGGTTCTGGAATTGAGAAAATAAGCTTTTAGTTCATTTTTAAAGTGTGAGGTGTGGGAGATTGAATGTAAGTCAAGGGGAAGTTTGTTCCAAGCATGGGCAAGGGAGTGTTTGTAGAGTAGTTTGCCTACTGACCTTTTTGGGTGGTAGATATCAAGTAATTGCTGGTTAGAAGTACGGAGGGTCTGGAATGGGATGTAGATGGAGACTAAGGAAGATAGAGATGGACAGAAGGAAGGTTTATAAAGAATAGAGTGTAGCATACGAAATTGATAAGATAGCAGAAACTGGGGAAGTTCAAGCCATTGAAGAAAGTTTAAAGAAATGCAGTGGTGTGAGTTGTATGGGGAGTTAGTAATGAATCTGGCTATTTTATGGTAAGTCTGTTGCAGTTTGTTTAGAGTGGAGGCCTGGATATTGGTAAGAACCGGGGCGGCGTATAAGAGGGAGGGGAGGAGGAGTGCCTTACCCAGGGTAAGTCTAGATTCAGGGGTTAGGAATTTTCTGTTCCGATATAGCAGACCTAGTTTCTGTTTTTTTTTTTTTTTATACATTGGAGTATGTGTAGGTTGAACTTGAGTTTGTCATCGATAATGACCCCTAGGAGTTTTGTGTGGGTGTCAGGTTGGATATTTGTATTGTTAGAAGATGTAATAAAAAAGGAGGTTTTGTGATGAGAAAGAGAACGGGGAAGGAAAAGTAGGAGTTTGGTCTTTTTGGGATTTAGGATCAATAGGTTGTGAGAGAGCCATTGTTCAGTGGATAGTAGGGCCTGTTGGGTCAGGGAGTGTAGTTCAGGAATGTTATTTGAGATGGATATAAGTGTGGAGTCGTTGGCATACTGAATAAGGGAGGATTCTTTGCATGAGGTGTAAAGATCATTGGTGAAGATTTTAAACAAAAGGGGTCCCAAGATGGAGCCTTGGGGAACACCAGTGGAGATGGGAAGGAAAGGTGAGGAGGATGGGAGCCATTTGACAGATTGTTTCCTGCCAGATAGGTAACTATTAAACCAGGCAAGTGTGGAGGGGGATAGGTGGAGATTTGCGAGTTTGGATAGTAGTAGAGGATGAGAGATAGTATCGAAGGCTTTGGAGAGATCTAGGAAGAGACAGGAAATGAGTTTATTGTTGTCTAGGGCCTCTGCAATGATATGAGTGAAGAAGAGGAGGGCAGTGGTGGTGGTGTGGTGAGAACAAAATCCATGTTGGGTAGGGGTAAGTAAGTGGTGTGTGAGGAGGTGATTGAGAAGCTGTGAGTGAATACATTTTTCTAATATCTTGGAGAGGGGTACAGAATGGCAATGTGTCGATAGTTTGAGGGGTCAGTGGAGTTTCCACCTTTATGAAGAGGGATAGTGAAGAAAGATTTCCAAAGGGTGGGGACAGTTGATTCCAGAATAGATTGATTAATTAGTATAGATACAGGATAGGCAATTGAGTCAGCAGCAGGTTTGAGGAATGTAGGAGATAGATTGTCAGTGGAAGGAGAGCAAGGTTTTAGCTTGAGTAGTACAGATTTGATGTAAGTAATGGGAACTGGCTCAAAAGAAAACAAAGTTGTGTTAGTGGGACTTGGAGAGGTGGGTGTTGAAGTAGAGTTTGGCTTAGAGGGTACCAGATTTTGGATGGAAGAGATAAAGTGTTTATTCAGGAGGTTAGCTGTTTCCCGAGAGGAAGAGTTAGGGTATGGGGAGGGATTAGAGGGCTTTCTAGGATAGAGGATGTTGTTGAGAGTTGACCAAAATTTTTGAGGATTGAATTTGTTGTTAAGCTGAGCAGAGCTATAGTATAACTTGTTGTCATTAGTTGTATGTTTTTTTGCAAGGTTCCTCAGTTGCCTGTATTTTTGAAGAAAATGTGGTTGTTTAGTTTTAGTCCAGGTTTTCCAAGCATGATCTCTTTGTTTCATAAGAGACCTAGTCTCTTTGGAGAGCCAGGGAGCATGGTTTGATTTTACTCTGATCTTCCTGGAGGGAGCTAAGGAGTTTAGAGTATTCATGAAGATGCTATTGAAAGTGCTTACAGCATCGTTTAGGGGGAGGTGTTTTAGAATGGACCAATCTATGTTGTGGAGAATGGAGGTAAATTGGGATGAATTGAAAGTCAATAGTTTTCGACAGTCTTTGATAAGGTGGGGTTTAGGAATATGCGAGTAGTGTCTTAAGATGGTGGTAGGGAGATGATCACTGAGGGAGTCAGGTAAGGTGGTGGGATTGTGGTATTGGTGGGGGGAATTGGTAAGGATCCAGTGTATGATGGAGCCGGAAGAGGAATTTTTATGGAAGCGAGTGGGAGATGTTATAAGTTGGTGGAAGCCGTGTAGGTGGATACTGAGTTGGGGGGAGTCAGTTGTGAGTTTGGACCAATCAATGTTGACATCACCAAGGATAAGCATCTCATATGGTATGTTGTGGGAGAACCAGGATAGGATGTTTTCAAGAATGGGCAGATTGTTACCAAGAGGAAGGTAGATAAAGGCAATTGCAAGTTTTTTGTGGGGATTCAGATGGCAGGTAAGGATGATGATTTCAGCTGGGAGGAAGTCAGGAATTGGGTAAGGGTATGGTGAGAGGTTAAGATTGTTTGAGTAGAGGATGGCCACGCCACCACCTTTTTTTACAGGTCTATCAGATCGGAAGATATTATAACCTGGTGGGAGTATTTCACTATTTGAGATGTGTGGCTTGAGCCAGGTTTCAGATAGGGAGAGGATGTGAGGGGTATTGAGAGCTATCCATGAGTGCAGCTCAGTGACTTTATTTGCTAGACTCTGAATATTCAATGAGTAAATAGTTAAGTATTTGGATGGAGATGATTGTTGTGACTGAGGTTGGTGACTGTTAAAGGAGTAAGATGGGGGCAGTGTAGAGGTAGTTTTGGGGAGAGAAGAGGGGCCAGGGTTGGGATGGATATCTCCAGAACAAAGTAGGTTTTTAGTGAGGAGAGAGTATGTAGTAGATGCTAGATGGAGTTTGTATAGTTTTGACTTAGCTTTGTGGGAAGGTTTAAAAACCTGTATTATGTATAGTTTAGTGAGACTAACCCAGTCAAAGAAGGCTAAATAAAAAATAAACAGAAACATCCAATGTAGCACAGCAGTACACTTTGCAGGACAAAAACATAGAACTAAGAGGGGTGAATGAAAACTCTGGTCACAATAAGAAATAATATGTACAGTGTAAATACCCAGTGATATAAATCAGAATGAGCTGCGCAGTGCGACTAACAATTCCATATCAACATTATCAGACACTGAACTGTTTCTGATATCTAAGCATTTCTCTTTTGCACCAGCAAGTTACGTCACTGATTTTCTTTATTTTTACATGTAGAAATAAGTTATTATTAGCCAGTCCTTTTGTCAAGTACTTAGCAATGGGAACTTGTGCTTTTTTATATAGGACAAATGAGTTCAACACTATGTACAATAATCATAAAATATATATTTGACTACCTACCAACTACACTACACTAACTACCTTGATTATAGCAAGCTCAGATGCTCATAAGCCTAGTATTTATTATACAGCAGGAACTTCTTATTGTAACATTTGTTAATGTCTGTTATGTACTTCATAAATAGATTCTAGTTGTCTACTGATGTAATATGTTCTTCATCTGTAAATATGTTGTAAGTAATTGCTATGAAAATTATTAATCGCTATGTAATCCAATGTAACTACTGTCTGTTTGTTTTAAGTGTGGAGCTTTTCTCCCCGGGCCTCTGATGAAAATGGACCTACGTCCTGTCGGACACTCCCGGTCAAAAAATATAAATAAAATAAAATAAATGAATAAAATAATATTTGGAATTTCAAGATCTGAAATCATTAGTGCCCTGTGCAGACACTGCA